>NC_052350.1:58364976-58457045 GCF_009727055.1 Benincasa hispida | reverse complement strand
AGCATAAAAAATGGCAACTTTTAAAGGCTCACCATTTTCAGCATTTATTTCGTTGTTGGTGAAAATGATGGAGGCTGGTTCATTCCAAAATACTAATTTGAATTTCTCTATTCCATCCTCCTTAATCTCTTCTTCTCCTATCTCTTTCCTTTCAATATTTACGTATAAAAACTTGTTAGAAATCAAACTAATAGGTTCTTTCTTCTTTAATAAATTAATTAACAAAAACGACACACTTTAAAATTGACTTTTAGGTGCTTGTGAAAATTTCAACTAGATTAAGACATACATGACACCCTCATTAAACGATTAAATTATCCATAAAATTGGGTCTAAATAATTAAAAAAAAAAAAAAAAAAAAAAGAAGCTATAAGGAAAATTAGCACAATTCAACCATCAAATGAAATTAGGCCTAAATCAGAAATCAGAAATTTAAATCAAAACCAGAAGCTATTAAGAAAATAAGCACAATTCAATTATCAATGAAATTGGGCCTACATCATAAACAAAAAATTAAATCGAAACAAGAAGCTATGAAGAAAATAAGCACAATTCAAAAAATTAAATCGAAACAAGAAGCTATGAAGAAAATAAGCACAATTCAATGATCAGTAAGATAAGGCCTAAATCATAAATCAGAAATCAAATCAAAACAAGAAGCTAAAAAGTAAGTAAGCACACAATTGAATTATAATTGAAATTGGGCCTATATCATAAATAAAAAATTAAATGAAAACAAGAAGTTAAAAAAAAAAATGCACGATTAAATTATGAATGAAATTCGGCCTAAATCATAAATGTGAAATTAAATGAAAACAAGAAGCTACAAAGCATATAAGCACGATTCAATTATCCGTGAAATTGGGTCTAAATCAGTCATTAGAAATTAAATCAAAAGAAGAAGCTACGAAGAAAATATACAAAATTCAATAAATCTGAAATTAAATGAAAACAAGAAACTATAAAGAAAAAACGCACAATGAAATCCTAAATCAGAAATTAAATCAAAACCAAATAAGCACACAATTGAATTATTAGTGACACTGGGCCTAAATCACCAATCAAAAATTAAATCAAAACAAGAAGCTAAAACAAAAAAAAAAAAGGCAAAATTGAATTATCAGTCAAATTGGGCTCAAATCTTAAATAAAAAAATAAATAAAAACAAAAGGTAAATTGGATAANGCAAAATTGAATTATCAGTCAAATTGGGCTCAAATCTTAAATAAAAAAATAAATAAAAACAAAAGGTAAATTGGATAATATAGTAAAATTCTAGGCTTTGTTTGGATATTTGGCCAAATTCAGGGTTAATAAGATTTTTGGCCAATCACATTTATTATCATAAAAAAAATCTTTATGTATTTAAATCTATATATATTTTAGTTTCCAAAGTCTTCTCTTGCTCCACCACCGAGGCGATACCGATGACTGCATTTTTACTTTCAGATTCCGACACGAAAAGTTTGAAATTTTTAATCTTATTTTGTTTCGACATGGACTTTAGACGATTTTACAAGCCATGATTTATTTTCCTTCTTTTGTTTCATATTTCAATTTTCAAGAAAATACTTTCAAATTATGCATCTTTTATAGGAGTTTATAATATTTCAAAACGATAAATATGGTTAGTTTAGTATTGAAAATATTTATAAGATATAACAAAATTTTAGACAGTCACTGATAGGAACTAAAATTTTTAAATCAAAACAAGAAGCCATAAAGAAAATAACCGGTGAAATTGGGTATAAATCATAAATAAAAAATTAAATCAAAACAAAAAGGCTATTAAAAAAAATAATAAGCAGCAGAATTCAATTATCACTAAAATTAGGCCTAAATCATTAAAAAAAATTAATAAGAAGAAGAAGCTATAAAGAAAATAAAACAATTCAAAAAATTGGGTCTAAATCATAAATCAAAAATTAAATCAAAACAAGAATCTATAAAGAAAATATGCAGCACAATTTAATTATCACTAAAATTCGGCCTAAATCATAATTAAAAAAAATAAATCAAAACAAGAAACTATAAAGAAATAAGCACAATTCAATTATTTGTGAAATGGGGCCTAAATCAGAAATAAAAATAACAAGAAGTTACAGAGAAAATAAATCAAGCACAATTAAATTATCAGTGAAATTGTGTCTAAATCATAAATAAAAAAATAAATCAGAACAAAAAAACTAAAAAGAAAATAAGAAAATAAGCAGAATTGAATATTTAATGAAAACGGCCAAAATCATAAATCAAAAGCTATAAGCACAATAATTTGTTATTGAAATGGGATCTAAATCATAATTCACAAACTAATAAAAACAATAAGATAGAAAACCAAATACAATGAAATATGTAATGAGATTGGGCTTCAATCCATAAATCAGAAACTAAATCAAAACAAAATAAAAAGAGGGATCTAAAATGAAAATAAGCACAATAAAATTGTTCATGAAATTGAGCCTTAAAAAAATTAGAAACTAAACAGAAAATAATCAAACACAACAAAACTAATTAGGAGTTAATTTGGAATTTAAAATACAAAATTTACCTTAATGTTTGTAGAGGAGTGGGAAAGTGAGTTTGAATGGCATTCTCCACTTCCACTTGTACCTAATTAAAAATATTCAAGTTTTGTCAATTAATTAAATAAAAGTATGATAAAGAAATATAATAGAGTTGTTAAGGATAAAATATACCAATTTTCTCAACAAAGGTTTCATTATTCCACACATCAATTCAACATTGTAACCTTGATCTTCAGCCACAGATCCACCTTCAAAACTAATTAAACCCAAAAAAAAAAAAAAAAAAAAAAAAAAAAAAAAATACAAGATCACAAACCTAGAAATCATATTCTACCATATGATTAGACGAATAAGAAGTTCGAACATTTACCTCAAGATATTATAGTTAGTAAAAGAAAAAAGAAACGAGATAATTATAAGTTGATGATTCGAATCATCGTGAGTATTGGAATCTTCGGGGATCTCCACTCCCACATATTATTGCACAAAAAGGAGAAATAGGGAAGAAAATCAAACCGAGTTGGAAGAGAAGGAGGAAGGCTATTGGGGTTAGGGTTTTCATCGGAATAAGGAGAAATTTTCATCTTCTTGTTGCTGTTGCTGCTGCCAACCCCTTTGTTTTCCATAAGAAATAGCTCACAGATTATTTTTGAAATATGTTGTGATACAACAAATGAGAGCAAGAGCAAAGTCTATTTATAGTGGGCTTAGAGATGGAAAGATCTAGATTCTCTCATTTCCAAAATCTAACGGCTCTGCTTTTTCTTCGCCAATCGACGGCTAAGCAACCTCCACTAGTGCGAACACACACGCACAAAATAAAAAAATATATAAAAAGAAGAAAAAACCTCTTTCTTCTCTCTTTAACTATAATTTGGTCCCACAAAGTTAAACTTGGTTTCTATTCACCCATTGATATTGGTCATTAATTTTTAATCTAACCTCTAAATTGATCCTGGGCACTTAAAAAAAAAAGTGTTTTTAAAAAAAATCATTTTTATTTAAACATTTTCTTAATAAAAACTATTGAGAATACACTTCAATATTGATGATGATGGACCCATTTGGATTAATTTAAGAAAAAAGTATTTTTCAAAAAACTCATTTTTATTTAAATTTTTTTTATTAAAAGATTGATGAAAATTCATTTGAAAAGTTAATTTTAGTAATTGTCAAACACTCCAATTTCTTCCAAAATTACTTATTTTTTAAATTAAACATTTAAAAATGTATTCCAAACATATTCAATGATGATGTGATTATTTAATTGTAATCACTTGTTGACTTATGAAATGATGATGTGGTAAAATTACAAAAAATTTCACCTTTTCCCACGCAAAAAAAAAAAAAAAAAAATTCGGGCAAAGTATTAAAAACATCGGGATAGGTTATGTCAATGTTTTTTTTTTTTCTTGCATCGGCATAATCGTCGTCGTATCCATGTTAGGAGAAGTTCCTCCCGACGAAAACTATTTTCGTCGGCATAAAGACTATTTTTGGCAACACAATTGTTTGCATCGGCATATATGTTTTTCCAACAAAATACAATTTGCATCGGAAAAAACATAGTCCTAAACAATTCAATAGATAAATTTCTGCCAACATTTATTTGCTTCGGCATAAGTTGTTTATAATTTTATATTTTTTTGTAACAATTAAATAACAAATTTTTTATTTAATTAATACCTATTATGCACAAACAAAATTGAATCTTCAAAAAAAAATCAATTGGGGATAAATATAACAAAAGTAAGCTTATATATATTTAAAAATAAGATTAATATTCACTACATAAACTATAGAGTTCTACAAACAAAAACTGTGTATACAATTAAATTTGAGCTTTTTTTAACTTCTAACAAATCTTTTATACAAAAAAAAAGTTTAATCTTCCCTAAGCCAAAATACCCTAATCCAAAATAAGTGAGATACTAAACCAAGCTAAGTAATCATCTCACAAAATCTTCTCGCAATCTCCAAAACAACAATCTTTAAGAATTTACAAGAACAACCTGAAATAGGAAAAACAAATATTATTAAAGATTTGTTAAAATGATCAACAAATAAAAATACACAAAAAATCTTAACAATCACACAAAGACTTGAACATAATATTTAAAATGGTTACGAGGAATGATCCCTCTCTCAAGCTACGAACATGTCATCAACGTTCATAATTAATTAAAATATGAATACCACAAACAACCATTTTACTGTCTAAAAAGTGATTACAATGGTTATAATTAAGACGTGAACTCTTCCCCACATTATGAGCATGTCGTAAATCCACTTAAACAAATAGATAAACGTCCTTTAAATCTCCACAACTATCGGATCCCTACAAATAAGACAATAACTTGTTTCTTTAAAGTCCACAATTATGCTTCAAGATAATCTAAAACACAATTACAATATAGACATCCCCCTTCTCTCCCAAGCTACGAACGTATTCTAGTTCCACCTAAACGCCATTTAAACTACAAAGTAGCAACAAATGCATAGAAAGCATCGAAGTGAATCTCTCCCCCCCTAAATCCACCTAAATTTCTTTCAAGGCTAAATCCGTCATTCGATAGTCCTAAAAGCATAAAACTAACTCTCGGATCCCTACAAATAAATCCAAGAACAAAGTTTCTTTAAAGTGCACAATTAGGCTATTAGATAATCTAAAAAACAATTACAACATAGACATCCCCCTCCCTCCAAGCTACGAATGTGTCCTAATTCCACTTAAACGCCATTTAGACCATAAAGTAGCAACAAGTACATTAAAATACATATATTTAAAGTGGCTACTATAATTGCAAGATAGCCACAAAACAAACAAATGAAATTCCTAAATTCACTACAATAATGCTCCTATTTGAGGTGGCTACCATAACTGCAAGATACCCACAAACAACCAAATTAAGTTTCTAAATTCACTAACAAAGAATTGAAAGTTAGCATAATGTACCTAGTTGTTCGAAGGTCGATTGTATGTAATTTAATAAGCAAGTTTATTCTTTATATTCAATGGAAGATAAATAAAACAATAATGAATTTGCATCATACCATACAAATTCATTTTGCACTTGAAGAAAGTAATTTGACCCACAATAATGATTGAAATTGAAACATTCTATACTCTTTTTGTTCTTCTCCATTTTTTCCTACACAAATTATAATTTATTAGTACAACAAATTTATGTAAACAATAAGTACAACAAACACATAAAATTTTCCACTTCCATGAATTTTGCAACTCCCTCTCTTGACAATCTATCTCTAGACTTTAATTCAATCCTTATTCATCGTTGAACCAAATGAACGAAGTGTGAAATTTAACACTAGCAAGTAAAAAATTTGAAATTTAGTTAATTAAACATTCTTAACAATTCAATTTTAAAACTTAAAACATATTATATCTTTGAAAAAGAAAAAATTAAACTTTAATATTAACAAATGAATCTCATATACAAAATCAAAACTAAAATACACAAATAATTCATCCTTCATTACATCTATCCTTCATATATCCATCCATACAAACCAAAATCTACGAGTTCTTCATTTGACATGAACCTCTGCATGATGCACAAAGGGAGTACAAATTATCTGTCTTACAATCATCTGAATGTATAGCCTGTCAAAAAAAAAAAAAAATAAATAAATAAATAACAAAACAAAATAGCATGAGGAAGCCCAGAAAGTAACTACAAAAGTGTCTTCAATACAACAAATCAAATTTGAAGCCCGTCAACTACCAGATGAGCCATTGAATCCTTAACCTTATATGCTGTGTTTTCAAGGATGCATCACTAAAAATAAAGGCATCTTAATCATGCCACGAGGACATCAATATGGAGCTGCATTGAAATGGCTCAAAAAACTGAAAAGTACATAATAGAAGATCTTAAATTCAAATTTGAAAAATGCATTTCAGCTTCTGGGAACCTTCAAGAACAAATGGAACTCCACTTAAATTAGTTTGAGCTATTGTTAACTTGACTTGCAATGGATGTGGTCCTTGGGGCATGATTTCAGCCTTTGTCGGTTGGATTGGGGTGAATCAATATTTTGATTATATCATAAAAAATCTACTACATATAAAACGTAAGCTTATTAATGTAAATATAATATAAACAATAGATATGTTAACTTCAAAAACCATCAAATATTTATTTACTAATTTAAATTTATTTTTTTTATTTGTTTTGTTTTAATATAATTTTTCAATAGTATCCATCGACATCAAAATTTTCTCAATATTTCCATCAACATTTTCATAAAATCAATATTTCGATATTTCCATCGACATCGACATTGACATAAAATAACATCAAAAGAGTGTTGTTTTTAAAAAAGTATAGAAAGGTTAATAGAACTTATGAAATTAAAGGGTAATTTTTAAACAAAATACTAACGATTTCTATTTAAAAATAAAATACTTTTTAAAAGTTTTAAAATATTATTGAAAGCCTTAAACGTTCAAGAGAATTTTCTAAACGAGATACCAAGTTCAAGGATGTGTGTGTGTCGATAATTCAAAATCTTCAAGGGAAAGAGCACCAAGTTATACTTAAATTTATATATATAGAGAAAGTATGCGTTAGGTGTACTTAACCCGTGCTATGACCTTATGGGTTCACTAACCCACGGAACCATAACTAAATATACGGTTCATATAAATTATGAGATAACTTTCTTTATTATTATTATTATTATTTTTTAAAATATCACCTTTGAGTATTTTTAGTTTTAGTCTACGTACTTTTAAATATTTTAATTTTAGTTTTGGTACTTTGAATAAATCATTTGGTCAGGTTTGACTTTTGATTCTTTGGACTAGCTCCACTCGAGCCAATGATGAGGCTGAATGCAAACATTATAGGGCTGACAAGAGAAATAACAAATTTTAAAGTTTCATTTAGAAAAATGGTAAAAATATTTTAAAATTATAAAAATAACAAAACAAAATTATAAAATAGAAATTGCTAATTAGTAAATGACAAAACTACCCTAAAAACAACAAAATTAAGTACAAACGAGATGCAAAGATACATTGCTTCAAAAACAACACAAATACCACAAATACACTATATCTTTAACATTCTAGAACTACAAATCCATAGTATTTAAGCATTCCATAAGTAAAAATTAAAAATCATCCAATATAGTCCTTAATGCTTCTAGCTGACTATAGAATGCGTGTATGCGAGAGAAGATGATGGCCAAGTGGTGGGGGGTCATTAGAAACTTATGGATGTCTATGACAATGGACTTCCTCCAAGGTGAGAAAGAGAAAAATTGACTGTACCAGTGAAGTTGTTATTAGCAAGTGAGTATTTGAAGGAATTGCAACTTTAGGATGGTGTGACTATTGGAAATATGATTACATTTGACATCAAATTATTGTAGAGAGTTTCATCGTCTTCATTCCATGTGACGATTTTGCTCATAGGATCTTGAAAGCTAACTTTAAATACTATCGATCCTAGAACATTATTGTTGAAAACAATGTTCAAAGTAGAAACAAAAGTAGGAAACATGTGTGCGAGCAATAAAGGTTGGCGACTTGGCGAGGGTGGTCATCAAAAGCTATCCAAGACGATAGAATTCAAGAAAGAGTTGTTGAACCACAGACATGAGATTAAGAAAGAGAAAAAGAGATTTTGGGGGTGGCTAAGTGAAGAAGATGAAAAAGATGAGATTTAGGGTTTTTTTGTTATCTTATTTCAATAAATAATAATGATGATGATCGTCATGATCATGATCATCATAATCATAATCATAATCATAATAATAAATATTATTATTATTATTAATTAAAAAACGTATAAAAAGTCAACTGAATATACGATGATGGGCACAATGATACTGACAGAAGAACTAACACTGAGAAAAGTAGAGAAAAAAATAACACACAATATGTTAGCCCAGTTTGATATAACTTTACCTACATCTAAGGGACACAAGGACCAAATTGAAAAGAAGCTTAATAGTATTTAGAAGGTTTACAAGATGAACTACTTAGCTGATAGAACAACTATCATGTAATACAATAAACTTGAGATAGGCAATTTGTTTAGACTTCCGCTAAATTGATGTCATCTATCTCAAGATCTTCTCATAGCTTAGGCTTCCCTATAGTTTGCTGCTTTCAGCTTGATTGTTGAACAATTTGTTGAACAACTTTTGATCATCATTCATTAAACTCTTTAACGAAGTCTTTGATCAACTGTCACATGCTTACAGTAAATCTATCTAATTCACATTTTCAGGTAGGCTCCCAAGTAGGGGTGTTCTGTTTCCGTTAGTTTAAGTATCTTAGCCTAGATAGAACCCGCCTTAGACAAAAGGTCCCTTATAGATAGATTTAATACAAATTTAATCTTTTATGGAAATCAATTTAATCCTATTAAACCGATTCAAAAGATTAAACTTAGGTATCTAATCTCATTAGAACAAGGAACTTAGGTCTCTCTCTATTCAATTTTAAAATCCTTTTAAAACATGAGTTTACCTATGTTCACATCCAACTCTTTCTTATTGATTTTAGTTCTAATTTCCATTATAACGCTTATAAATGGAAACAACCAAAACCATCCACAATGCGAAGCAACACATACAAGGCATTCATAACTCTTACAAATCAACTTAAGTGTCATGCTCCATGCATTATTCATTCATTACTACTTGTATATAACAAAGCAATGAACCAAGCATACATGCTTTCATACACCCTTATACTATAACTCTTATAATATAAAGATGATGCATGAATATGCTTAATGCATGCATAAATATAACTCTTATACTTCATGATGCATGAGCATGCTCTCTTGTAATTTCATCATGCCAATAACTATATTATAACACTTATAATATATGATGCATGAATAAAAATGCATAACCTAAGGTGGGTTTTAAATCTATATGTCATACACCATGGCATATAAACCAACATACATTAAATCTATATGTCATACACCATGGCATATAAACCAACATACATCTCATGTACATTAAATAAAAGTTGATGAACCGGGATAATTAGCCTCAAATCCTAAAAAAAAAAAAAAAAAAGCAACTATTACAAAGCGCAATGAGTCTTCCAGTTCAAACAGAAGAACCGGGTCTTGAACCGTCCGAGCGAAGAACGCGTCTCCTTGATCTTGTAACAAATCCTTATGATCAATTACATGATCGAGTAAACTCTTTACTCAATCATTTACCAACGTTGTATGAGCATAAACGATTGTTTAGCAACGATTGTGTACCTTTGCTACGTGATGAAGCACGAAGACCACACGGTCATGCAGCGTGCATCATGAAATGCAAGCCTTAAACGATCAAATAAACGACAACGATACGGTGAATCATAATCGTCTAAACGATTGCTGAGCAAGCATAAGGTATCGTATATCGGGTGATCGTGTAGTCAGTGACTATGCGATGAGGCATGTTAAACTAGACGATCGTTTAGTGCACGTGCCTTTTATTAGACGATAAGTGTCAAAAACTCTACGCGATCGTCTACCTCAATCGTCCACGCGATCGAGCAACCAACGCTACGCGAAAGAGTAAACTTTTTACCCCATCGTTTAGAATTAGTTATGTGATCGTTTAGTAAATATTACATGATAGGTCAGAACTTTTTTACACGATCGTTTAACCAAATCTCAACGATCGTTTAGCTATGGCTACACGATACGACCAACCTTTGGTCTTCTTCCTCGATGAGAACTGCATCTTCATGCTTCGAGACTTCATCACAAACGACTCAAACAACTTCAAACACTTTGAATTCAGATTCGATTGCTTGTTAATTATGCCCAAAAACGCAAGAGCCCTTATAAATTAACACTTTGTAAACTTGGTAATCATCCCATAAACATCCATCAACCCATCAACAAACACATTTAACTCTTAAATGCATTGCAGAACGAACTTAAAACCCATCACAACTATAAAAGAAGTTCAATAAAACAATGAAATTTGGAATATCATAACAACCTAACTTTGATACCAATTGAAGGAAGTCATAAACGGAGATCTCTATGAGCAGCGAAAATGGATCGTTCCAAATTCCATTTAGATTGAACACAAACAATTACAGTCTAAAATGGAAACTAATAGATCATGCATAAATAGAAATTACAGCATGCTACAAGAGATTCAAGGGATAGAGTATGCGTACCTTTGAAGAACTATTCGTCAAGAATCCCTCGATCGGTCTCCAATGAGTCCAACAACAGCCCTCAAACGCAACAAAAAAATACCAACAGCACGAACGTCTTAATGCTCCTCGAACCCAATCGAGTCCAACTCGATTAACGAACTAAGTAAGAACACTACACAAGTGTTACCTTAGTATTATTGGTGTGAGAATCCAAGAGTTGTGGGCTCTTATAATCTTGGCTTGAGGAAGAGAGGAGGTATGCGATAAAGTAGACGATCGAGTAAGTGGGAGAAATGAAGATGTCTATCACATAGACAATGTACTCGATCGTTTAGTAAACTGAAGCCTATCGCATAAATTTTGCTACTCGATCGTTCAGCATCGATCAAAGGACAATGATCGTATTGTCAACTCTTAAACGATCGTTTAGTCTCTCAACGGATATCGCTTAGTAAAAAATCTCTTTTACTTGATAGCCTATTTCCGTGAGAACTTTTTGAATTCAACAACTTCTAATATTTTGAAAAACCATTTTCCTTTTATCTCACGGTTACCATAAAACTTCCAATAACCTCTAATTGAATAAGTTATTAGATAAAAATAATTAATTATCATATAATTAATATATTATAGATAAATATGATAACCAACTTACCATATTATATTTATAGTCTGTAATTTTAATATTTCATCATATGAAACATACAAACCATAGTTCTTTTTCTATTTCATGGTACTTAATATAATTCATATTTATATTAATTTCTCCAATTAATGTATCTAATACATCACACCAATTATATCAAATATAATTGAATTTTCTCTTGTTAATTTGAACACTTCAAACTAACCCAAAATTTGATTCTCAATTTGAACCCATTGAGCTACCAAGAGGAGACATGTAGCTTGAAGTTCCAATGGTACGTGAATAACGGACTAAACTCTTTAGTCATGAGATCCACCATTCATTAACTACTGGCACTCCAATAATGACCGACAGTTGCACTATTCTCACTATAGATATATTTTTTTTATCCATATTAACCAATCAATAGTGCGATAACCCTTCATAAATCGCTCGTAAGTATAGCTGGGCCAATTTATCGTTTTGTCCCTGTAGTTACATCTATCTCCTTAAGTACCACTGATTTCTCTAATGAGCGATAAGCAATAAGTCATAGTCCTACTATGACAGAGTCCTCTCTTCCAAAGAGAGGGTGTGGCCACTCTGTTCAAGACCCGGAATCAGCCCTTAAGGAAGCAATTTATCTACTTACCCCTACTTTTAGGAAAGAGTGAATTTCATCTTGTGTAACTGAGTTCCCAGCTCCCCAATCAAATAAATCCCCAAAAAGGTAGGCTTGTTGACTTGGCAATCTCGCCACTCTCACCCATACTAATCAAAGGACCACCAAAACACTCAGGATTATGGTCATGTCACCTATGGTCATTTTAGTGATATGTAAATCTCAAGTATCAATGACGTTATATAAAGTGACAAATCATCTCGTGGTTCAATCTTATACAAACTTTTTGTATAGAACACCCCCCTCGCATGTCTCCACATGAATGGTCAGGATCAGATCGTTTATAGCACTTTACAATATTTGTAAATATCTACAAAGCAGGTCGTATCCGTAGTGTCACCAGAATAAGGTATCCCTTCTCTATCCTTATACTACAAACCATTTAGGTTATTACTTAAGGCATGATCCACTTATATGTCTCACATACATGCTTATGTTTTCATAAAATAATCATGGATCTTAGTTTATTGGATATGAGTAAATGCAAATAAAATAACTCTTATTTTATTAATAACAATGTATGTACAAAATGTTTATGAACTGCGAGACTCCGGGAGAATTAGGATACCAATTCCAATAGATGTACTAGTAGTACAGGAGTTTATGGATGTTTTCTTCGAAGAGCTTTCAGTCTTGCCGCCTGATAGAGAAGTAGAATTCGGCCTTGACTTAATTCTGGGCACAACCCCTATATCGCAGGCTCTGTATAGAATGGCGCCTGTGGTATGGAAAGAACTAAAGGTGCAGTTACAGAAATTAGTGGATAAGGGTTATGTTAGACACAACATGTCACCCTGGGGAGCCCCAGTTTTGTTTGTAAAGAAGAAGGATGGGTCCTTCAGACTGTGTATTGATTATAGGTAGTTAAATAAGGTAATGGCTAGGAACAAGTATCTGCTACCACGTATTGGTGATCTCTTTGATCAGTTGAAGGGAGCTGCAGTACTTTCAAAGGTGGATCTGAGATCAGGGTACCACCAATTGAAGGTGAAAGAGACGGATGTCCCTAAGACTGCATGCAAGACCCAGTATGGCCACTTTGAGTTCCTGGTGATGCCTTTTGGCTCAACGAATGCTCGGACTGTGTTTATGGATTTGACGAACAAGATTTTTCACCCTTATCTTCATTATTTCGTCATAGTCTTCATTGGTGATATCCTTGTATACTTAAGTAACAAGGAGGAGCATGCTAACAATCTGAGAATAGTATTGTGGACACTGCGAGAGGAGTAGTTGTATGTCAAGTTTGGCAAATGTGACTTCTGGCTTGATCAGGTAGCTTTTTTGAAGCATGTAATTTTTATGGCTGGGGTTAATGTAGACCCCCAGAAGACAGAAGCTGTAGCAAATTGGGAAAGACCAACCAATTTGTTTGAGGTACATGGCTTCTAAGGCCTAACAGGTTACTATAGGCACTTCGTGGACGGTTTCTCGAAGATAGCCCTCCCATTGACAAGTCTGACAAAGAAGGACGTATAGTTTGATTGGACTTTAGATTGTGAACAGAGTTTCTAGGATTTAAAGAAAAGGCTAGTTACAACGCCCATACTTACGTTGTCCACTCCTGGCGAGGAGTTTGTGATCTACTGTGATGCGTCCCAGCAAGGACTAGGTTGTGTGTTGATGTAGAAGGGAAGGGTGGTAGCCGATGCTTCTCGACAGCTAAAGAAGCATGAGGGTAACTATCCCACTCATGACTTGGAGTTAATGGAAATTGTGTTAGCCCTAAAGCTTTGGAGGCATTATTTGTTCGGGGAGCATTGCCATATTTTCACGGACCATAAAAGCTTAAAGTACATATTTAAGCAGAAATAACTTAATTTTAGGCAAAGGAGATGGATCCAGCTGATTAAGGACTATGACTGCTCGATTGAGTATCACCTCGGTAAGGCCAATGTAGTGGCTGATGCCTTAAGTAGGAAGTCAAAAGGGTCTAAAGCTACTATTTGTTCAATAAGGGGGATTTTGATACAAGAATTCAGGAATTCTGGAGCGAATTTAGTAGTAGAGCAGATAGGTGGATTGTTGGCCTCATTCCAGGTACGAATCACCCTAATGGATGAAATCGTATGTGAACAGTTGAAGGATCTTAACCTCCAAAAGATGGCAGATGAGACATATAAGGGACTGAGAATGGATTTCCAAATGAGGGCAGATGGTGCATTATCGAAGGAAAGTAGACTATGCGTACCAAATGTGTTGCAGCTTAAGCAGGCCATTTTAGAGGAGGCACATAGTTCGACTTACACCATGCATCCAGGGAGCACCAAAATGTACAAAACTTTGAGGAGGTTATATTGGTGGCCTAGAATGAAAAAAGAAATACTTGAATTCGTAGACCGATGCCTAATATTTCAATAGGTTAAACCTGAGAGACAGAGACCCGCAGGATTACTCAACCCAGTCCTAGTGTTAGAGTGGAAGTGGGATCATGTCAAGATGGTTTTCTTGTTTGGATTGCCTAGTACGCCCTCTGGGTATGATGGAATTTGAGTGATAGTTGACAGGCTAACCAAGACAGTCAAATTTCTGTTGGTGAAGGTTACCTTTACCTTGGACCGATTGGCTATGATGTACGTGGATAAGATAGTTAGCTAATTCGTAGCCTAGTAGCGATAATATCATATCGAGATCCGAGGTTTACCTAAAATTTCTGGCCTAGTTTGCAGAAGGCCTTGGGTACCAAGCTACATTTTAGTGCTGCTTTTTATACGCAGACGGATGGTTAATCTGAGCGAACAATATAAACACTGGAGAACATGTGTCTTGCAGTTTAAAGAAAGTTGGGATGCACAACTTCCATTGGTTGAGTTTGTATATAGTAACAGTTATCACTCGGGCATAGGCATGGCCCCGTACGAAGCATTGTATGGCAGACCATGCAAAACTCAATATGTTGGAATGAAAATGGAGAACATAAATTGTTGGGTTCAGAATTAGTGCAACAAACAACCGATACTGTGAAGCTTATCAGGGAAAATTTGAAGACAACGCGGGACAGGTAGAAGAGTTACACTGATAAGTGAAGGGTAGATCTAGAATTTGAGGTTGAAGACCAAGTATTCCTCCATTTATCCCCATGCAAAGAAGTACTAAGGTTTGAGAGGAAAGGGAAACTGGGTCCCTGCTACATCGGACCTTACAAGATTATAGAACGAGTGGGCCTAATAGCATATAAGTTACAGTTACCTTTGGAGCTAACACGTATTCATAACATTTTCCATGTTTTGATGTTGAGAAGTATATACCTGACCCTATGCATATATTGGTGGATCAACCTATTCAACTCAAGGAAAATATGTCGTATAACGAAGACCCGGTTCAGATCTTAGATAGGAAGGAACAGGTGCTCAGAAACAAAACTATACCTTTAGTGAAGGTATTATGGAACAACCATGGAGTTGAAGAGGCGATGTGGGAGTCTAAGGAGCAAGTAAAGAAAAAGTATCCTCAACTTTTCCACTAACTTATATAGGTAAATTTCGAGGATGAAATTTCTTTTATGGGAGGAAGTATAGAGTTGAAGAGGCGATGTGTTGCTGGTACTTTGTATACTCCACGTGAACGTAGGTAGTTCTTTATGAGAGATCAAAGTATGGGTCTCTTGGCTACAGTCTCCATTAAGGAACCGAAGTATGGGTCTCACAGCCTTGAATGGACGTTGGGAGCTTGAGCTAAGAATTTTCGTTCTCAACTAAGGTTTGCTAGCATGATTGACTATAACGCTATGATTAATGTATGATTCTATGAAAGTTGCTTGAGGTTATTTTCTAGCATGTTAATTATTTTACATTAGAGCATTTGAAAGGTTTAAGAAGAAATGTGTTTCTATGTGTCACTCACTGGAAAACCAGCTTACAGTTTTCAAATGTTTTTCCCTTTTCTAGGTAGCGGTCAGTTCCCTCACGGTTGAATCCACTACAGCTTACCACCCAAAGTTTGGAGACCTTAGAGAGAAGCTTAGGTTAAATTTGTTTTGATGTACACACTTTTGAAAAGGAGCTGGGACTTGTGAAACTTATTCTATCTTTGGGACACATTATTTTAGTCATCTTATTTTAGTTGGACATATGTTTGTTTGTTTGGAATTATGGCTGAGACTTGCACGGTTTAATTGCATGGATGTGCTTGTACCAAGTGGTTGCATATTCAAGTTGAAATAGGTTTATTTAAGTTAGGCAGTAAGTGTTGGCACCTACGTTGGTAACTGCTGCCGTCATACCCTCTTCCAATTTTAGAGGGTAAACTGGGAGGGGGTGTGACATGAGGTATCATCATGGTCAAGAAACTCATTGATAACTTCTGAAGAAATAGTAAAGTAGACAACTCTAACATGAACTTTTCTGTATCCACTACTACTTGGATCATCAAACGAATTTGGAAGATCGACAAAGAACTCACGAATTAGTTGAGGATAAAAAGGTCCTAACTGAGAAACTGTCTCCAGTAATCCAACTTGATTAATGAGCTCCATGATCATCAAACAACATTGTATCTTATTTAAAACATTCTATTTATCTACAATTCTTAAACAAACGAGATACTTCTAGGTTGGATACTTTATTCTGGCAACACTATCAGATGCACCCTACTTTGTATTTGTTACAAGTGCTACAAACAAAGTGATCCTAATTCATTCATGTATTGACTTTAGGAGCGGAAGCATCTTATGCAGTGAACTTTCATATGATCGGCCAAGAAATAAGTCATTCTTTCTTTATAACGTTGTTTACTCTTTAAGACGGACTATTTCAAAGCGATGACCTAGGTAACTTGACCTTAATCTTGAGCTAACTATGAACTCCTGTTTATTTGGGATTATCTTTAGATTTGCATGGGTGAGAGTTGGTTCAATAGTGTCGGCTCAATAAGCCTCCCATTTCAGGGGAAATAATGGGTAGATAGCTAGGAACATAGGATGCAAGACGAAATTAACTCCTACTCACTTTAGGTATAGTAGAGAGGTTGTTCCCTTAAGTGCCGACTTCGGGTGTTGAACAAGAGGCCCTACCCCTCTCATTGGCTCGAGGGACTCAGTTTAGTGATTGGATTACAAACCAATTATTCATTAGAGAATCAGTGGGACTAGGGAGCAAGATGTGATCTCGGGGGTAAAATCGTGTTTGGTCTAGCTGTTATTACGAACAACCTATGAAGGGTTGACTTACTAATCATGGTTATATCGAGTGGACATAATATATCTACAGTGAGAAGAGTGTAACTATTGGGCTTTAGTGGAGTAACCTGGTAGTTAAATAATGTTGGTTAATTAGGTTAAAGAGTTTAGTCGGTTAATCTTGGATCATTGGAGCTCATGATCTGTAGGTCCATAAGGTCCCCCTAATAGCTCATATCGGACTAAACCTTAGAATGGTGTGATGAACATATTTGAAGTGTTCAAATTCGATTTTTAGAGCAAAGCGTAAATATATACGATATATTTAATCTAATTTTAATTGTGAATTAAACATAAAGAGAGAGAAAAAATGAGATATTTAAATAAAATTTAAATTTCAAGTTTATGAATATGGATTCATATTAACTGGGATTAGTGTTGGATTTAATATTAAATAAATTAATTAAGTTGTTTAATTAATTATTTAATACTAATTTAATCTTAAAATTAATTATTACAATTAGTTTTGAAATTAAATGGAATTGGTAAAATATGCAATGAAAGTCAAAATGTACACTTTGACTAGTGAGAAATGCCAACTTTTGCATTGCTAAGTGTTGTCTTCAATAGAAGACACTTTTCCTACTAATCCCACTTTGAGTTAGTGAATTTTTAGTGTCAAGTTCCCATCAAACTCAAAGTTGCATGTTTTGCATGAAATGGTCTTTAAAAGGAAGAGTTTAATGAATTTTAAACTTCTTGCCCAAGTGGAAAATTATGAGATTATTTGATAATCTCATAATTATTTTCTCTCAAATACTTAACCTTTTAATCTTCAAATTAGTTATTCATTGGATCCCACCATTCTGTTCTAAGGTTGGAGAATAATTGAGAAGGCTCTCATGGTGGTCTACGAACCGTTCGTGAAGAGATTGGAGCTTTTTTGGAGAAGATTCAAGTCTATGAGGTTGTATTTCTTCTATCCTTTTATACTTGAATTGCATGCTTATTCTTTGAAATTAACCTAATTAGAGTACATTAGGTCCATTTTTTCTTCCGATGCGCATGTATTCGTTTCATCAATTGGTATTAGAACATGCTTAAAGTACTCAATTTTGGTTAATTTTTGCATATGGTAGGTATTGATTCATGTGATGAATGTTTGTGTTTTAAAATGGATAATTTTGGTTTTGGCATCCAAATTCTCTCTTGGGTTGTAATAATTATTGTAATTTCCTGGTGTTTTATGGGCTTTAACTTTTCGTGAAAGGTCTAAATTTGCTAGAGTCATCAGAGTCGTTTTTAGGTTGTAATTGCTTGTTTCTAGCAAAGAGGACAACTTCTTTTTGGTGAAAAGTAGCTCACAGACCAAGTTGCACTCCCAGACCTGATTTTGACCCATGACCCAACCCGAAGTGGCATTGACCCAAAGAGCTGATGTTGGACGTGTGTAGGCACTCTAGACTCGACCCATGAACTATCCGACCCACTTTAGTGCCCGCGCCCAGGTCCAGCCGCGCTAGCCTAGTTCATTGCCGAACTGCGTCTTCACCCGCTCCAGCCGACCATGCCCCGTTTGGAGCTTTTGCCAACCCGCGCGCCCGGTTTGGTTGCTCAGTCGGTCTAGATGGTCTAGACTAGTCTGATTCGATTGGTTTGACCAGTTTTGGTCGAGTTTGGGCAAGTTTATAGTTTTAAAGGCTGGTTCAAGCATTTTTCGGTTCGAAGTGTTCAGAGGAGATTCGAGGCTGGTTTCTGTTTATTATTGTACTAGGTTTAGCTTTTAGCTAGCTTAGGATGCCAAAACTGGTCGATTTTAAGTGTGTTTATTTAATTATGCATTATGAATGTATGAATTAAATAATTTATCTATTGTGTGCATATTGTATACCATGTAGATTTAAAATCCCACCATAGGATAAGCATGTAACATGCATTGCAAGTATATTATAAGTGTTATAATGTATATTATGCATGTGTAGGATTCCATGGTTTTTTATATAAGTTTTTATTTTAAATGCATGGAATAAATGTTTATATAATTGTTATATAAAGCATGTTAGATTCTTGTTATAAGTTTGTTTCTCTTTATAAGTGTTATAAGAGGAGATGGATTTTAAAATCTATTACAAAGATAAATTGCATGATCACGTAGGTTAACTACTTATTTTAATACTTAAAATAGGTCGTTGTCTTATAAAACCTGGGTTACAAACTCAACTAGTATATAATCATGTCTAAGGCTGAGGGTTCTTAAGTTACGGTCTACAGAACACATCCTACCTGGGGATTATGGTCGAATAATTGAACGTTGTTAACCGGTTTTATGAGCACACGTGAGTGTGTGAGGTGTTAAAATTGGTTTATCACCTAAACATCATAGGTTAAATCCAATTATAATCGTTATACTTGGATAAACCATATAAACTTAGGTTGTTTAATTAGCAAGAACATTCTTAAGTAAAGATTTCCCAAAAAAAGAAGAAAAAAAAAAGAACACTTCAGCGAGAGATTAATAACATATGCGATATGTTATTCTTAGCTCTCATGTCCCTAAGAGTTCACGCTGTGAGATCCATGCAACGCTTCGTGTCACCCTAAGAGTGACCTCCATTCGGAAAGTGTTTACATGGGTCAATATAGAGGTGAATAGGGGAAGTAGTTCATAGTAAGTGGGTGAAGGATGCGTGTCAACATATCCTACGATCTCTTTTGTTAGTTTAGACCGTGAGATTCCTATGTTGTGCCTGCTTGTTGTAGACAGCATTAGCTAGTCGATAACCATGACTATCCCCTCGAAGGGTTGCAACTTAGGATTTAGAACAACTCAAGCTCTAGAAATGGATAGGATTTCTTTGATCGTTTCCCAACTTTGACTCTCGAATTCGGTAGCAGCATTGGAGCCACTAATCTCTGACATCTAAAATTAGAGGGTTACACTTACAGAATTACTAAGTGTTAGTAAGTTCTTGACCGAAGACGGTAGCTAAATGACTATTGGAATATGAATTATTCTGGAAATAGTATTTAGTCAAGAATGTCTTACTTTAGTGAAAGAGTATTTAACTGCCCCTTAGTAGCACTTATTCTGACTCACTATAGTATCGTTGCAAATAAAATAATGAAATTTGGGTATATTATTACTTTGCTAAAATATGTTTGGGTTTAAAAGCAATTTGCTAATTAGAATTTGTTTATAATTTCAGCATGTTGAATTCTTCAAATTTACTCATTTCCGATATATTTAACGGTAATCAACATGGAAAATAAATATACTAGCAGTTGATGATTTAAACTATGTTTTAACATAGGAATGCCCTAAATCTCCCTGTTTTTTTGAAAAGACACTTTTCATTGAGATATGCTTAGTAGAAAATGATAAGCTAACCTGGATATTAGACTTAGGTGCCACTAATCATATATGTACTTTTTCTCATTGGAGACAACTTATAGAAGGGAAGCAAACTTTAGGGACCAGGGAGGTTGTTTCGGCTAAAGCAATGGGAGATATAAAGTTATTTTTTGGGAATATACACATCTTACTCGAAAATATTTATTACATTCCTTCTATGAAAAGTAATTTAATTTCTATCTCATGTTTGCTAGAATAAAATTACAAAGTTTCTTTTGGATATAATGAAATGTTCATTATTTCAAAAGGTAACAAAGTATGTTTTGCAAATATAGAGAATAGCTTATACATGTTAAAACCAACTAAGGTAAAATCTGTTTTAAATATAGAGATGTTTAAAATAGCTGAAACTTAAAATAAGAAACAAAAACTTTCTCCAAATGCCTATCTTTGGCACTTAAGACTAGGTCACATTAATCTCAATATGATTTGGAGATTCGTTAAGAGTGGACTTCTAAACCAGTTAGAAGATAACTCTTTGCCGCCATGTGCATCTTGTCTTAAGGGAAAGATGACCAATAGATCTTTTACTAAAAAAGGTCTTAGAGCTAAAGTACCCGTAGAGCTAGTACATTTAGACTTTTGTGGTTTAATGAATGTTAAAGCGAGAGAAGGGTATGAATATTTCATCAGCTTCATCGATGATTATTCAAGCTCTGACTACATTTACCTAATGCATCATAAGTCTGGTACACTTAAAAGGTTCAAGGAATATAAGGTAGAGGTTGCGAACCGTTGCGAACCAATTAGGTAAAAAGATTAAAACACTTTGATCAGATCGAGGTTGAGAACCAATTAGGTTAAAATATTAAAACACTTCTATTAGATCAAGGTGGTGAGTACATGGATTTAAAATTTTAGGACTATGTGATAGAACACAAAATTCAATCACAACTCACAACACCTGACACATGATGACGGGTAGAAATGTACGTTAGTATAAGCCTTTTATTTAGAATTATGAGGGCTGTTAAGTAGAATATGCAGCAATTATAATAAGAATTCATGAGAAAACGAGCTTGCGTTGATTGGCATTGAGAATCTTGACTAACTCACTATTATGCGTTATTTTGCGTTCAATTGTCTATTTTTGTAGCTAACGCAGAAATCGATCGCATGCGCGAAAGCCAAGTTATTGCAAAGACGATCACATGTAGTGATCACATACGTCTGCCATATGGGTGTTGCGGCAATCGAGCGAATGCGGTCATCGCAGGGAGATTGCAGCTACAGAGTAATAACCGTAATAAAAGGGCAATCACAAGTTTGGTGGAATGCAAGCATAAATGCATACATCAGGATTATCCAAAAGATGATGTTGACATTTCACTTACCACGCCGTGAGAAGCAGAGATTCAGAGAAGAACCATTGCGTCGTGAGTGTTAGATTCAGAGCAGGTCCATTAATGTTGTCGATGATCAAGCTCTATAAATAGAAGCCTTAGAGAACAACTTTAAATTATCCAAGGTCCCCTACCTAAAGGGCATCCAAGGCTCCCTGCCTTCGGGCAGATCCTTGTGATCAAGATGAAAGCGTGAGGAGATATTCTTGAGAGTTCTTCATCCCTTCAACCATTCCGAGTGATGATCGAAACGTTCGCCGGAGTTAGATCTCGAGAGAGACTACTCCACTACCCATCCATCGCACCATCGACAGCCTTGACACACATCTGATGGAAGTAAGACATTGCTTCCATCTAGCCCTCCATTTCTCTTCTATCTTTGTATTGTATTACATAGTAGCTTAAGAGATTAATACATTTTGTGATCAATGCATTTCTATATTTTTCTTCGATTCCATCTCCATCTTCATTTACTTAGCATCCTTTACTTTCATTGCACCACTAAGTAAGATTGTTAGAGTATCGCATACTTAATCATGTGGCATAGACATATGAAGAATGTAACAAACCACCGAGACGTGTGCGTTGCATGAATGTTGTGAGAAAATCCTATTTTCCTAGTGTGAAGCTGTAGCAACGCTTGTCTATAAGAGGACGTAATGCTTGTCTATGAGTAGAATCAACAGCGACCAACTGCCCGGGAGGGTAAGTAGTTGAACGCATTAAACAAAGTAAGCAAGTGTTCCTAGAGATAGGAATAATCTTATGTGAACCATGCTATATGTGATTACCTTGTCTTATGAGCGCCTCATTCATCATTTAGGCATACTTGGGAGAGTAGTCTAAAAACCAAACCTAAACTTGAGAAAGTAGATTGGATCGCATAAGCAAGAATGGGGACTTAGGAATAAGCTCCATTTGCTATTACACAGCGTATGCACCCTTTAAGTAGAACACGGTGGTATGCGGTCATCTTGTTTATGTGTTAGAGCACATGAGCAGGAATAGAGACTTAGAAATAAGGCCTCTCAACACTATCGCATATGCATCGCATGCGTCTTCATCAAGTGTGTGTAGCATAATCGCATAGCTTCCGCTGGCTAGGGTTACCTTTGTGATCAAGCTTAGTGTTGTGATTAAGTCATCCTCGCCATTTTATCTATTTTTCCATGCATTTTACTACGCGTTAATAGTTGTCGTGCCTCTATCTCCCACAGTCATACTTCCACTGCTTAGTCTAATAGTTAGGAGTAGGAGTATTGCATAGCCCATAACCTTCAATATTCTTTTATTCTTCGCCACAAACACATTACTTCATAACATTTAGCTACAAGTTCTTGAGTTCGACCTCGGATCACTTGAGAAACTTGCGATCTCATTATACTTAGGGAGAGAGCAAGAAAACTTGTGATAGGAACGCATGGTCATTGAATACGAGATTAACATATAATTTCCACTCCAACGCATGACCACCGACACATGAGAACATATGCATAGACTAAGACATGCATCATATATGCTTCCAAATTTTTATCACCAAGTTTTTGGCACCGTTGTCGGGGACTTGGCAGCTAATAGTTTGTTGAGTTTTGTGTTTTTGCAAGCAACCTTTTTACTTTGGGAGTATTGTAGCTTGTGCGACCAAGTTGCAAACAATATTTGAAGTGTAGGCGATGTGCCCAAAGCTAGTATTAACCCCAAGATAGAAGGGCAATCAGTCACATGACCTACAAGCAGTTATAAGCACGTGGTGGCCAACATGCACCCAATAATTGCCGAAAGTTCCAATGGTCAGGGCGAGCCTCTTGTCCTAAGAAGTTGAGAGCAATCTCCTGCATGGAAGACTCCTTGCAGTGACGCCACTCCAATTTCTTCAGGGACGTCTTCTATTCTAACTTTACCTTGCTTTCCTAGTCATTTTATTTTATTGTTATGTGTAAACCTCTGCTCAAACATTTGTTACTACATTCCTGATTGAGTGTTTTTAGCTTTTCGGCGAGAGCACTGCCAATCTCTAAGTTTGGGGGTGGCAGCAGTCCCAGAGAAATGTATTCACTACATTGCGATGATTATATATTAAAAAAAAAGTTCGGGAATAACAACTCCACTATCAGCACAATGGGGAAACCCATGCTGATAAGAGTTAAGTTGTGAAAGGCACTTACCTATAGTTGGATACTTCACATGACACATGCAGGTAGGCCAAAATGAAAGTAAGTGGCCAAGATCAACGCATAAGAGCAATTCCGTCGTCTGGTGCAAAATTAAGCCAAAACAAGAGTTGAGTTCAATATGACATGCAACCAAAGTTGGTTGTCCACATGACACACGTGGGGGCAAGTCAAAATGAAGAGCGTAACCAGGTTCAACGCCACCTTCTAATAATAGATCGCAAGGTTTTGAATTGTCTCAACGGACGCATTATTAAAAGCTAAACGCAAAGTTGCGGGGAATGAGTAATAAGTCTTTTAGCAAAGGCTTGCCGGATTTAAGCTTAGAAAAGATCTCTTTGAAGAAGTAGCCGAAGTTGAGGAGAGCATTGCTGCCCAGGTTAGAAGAATGAGTAAATTATATTCTGAGAGGCTGGTCAACGTAGAGGAAAGCCAGAAGGGCGAATTATGAATTTCCTAAGTATAAAGCATGCTTGAGGACAAGCATGATTCTATGTTTGAGGGGGTGATGACGAGCAGAAATGTACGTTATTATAAGCTTTTTATTTAGAATTATGAGGGCTGTTAAGTAGAATATGCGGCGATTATTGATAATTTGTACCGTTTTATTTAGATTATGTGGCAAAAAGAAGGTAAAAGTTGCATCGACCGTATAAAAATTGGCTTAGAAACGCAAAAGTTGTAAACGTAAGCACACCTGCTAACCCCATTGCGATGACAAAATGGAATGTCCAAGTCTTTGTTTTGCAGGAAACAGGTCACCGTATGTGACAATTGCTCAAGGACAAAAATGAACAACGCATTCACATTACAGGCAGCGAGCAATTGAGAAGGAAAAAGAACAACGCAATTGCAGAGCCTGTGACGATCGATCATGGACACAAACGATTAATGCATTTGCCCTGCATGCGGAAATCGATAAAAAGATCAACACAAGTGCACCGCATGCGGTGACCGATCGAAGAGAAAAGAGCAACGCATTTGTAAGGACTTCTAAAATTGTACAACTTTTCTATTGTACGATTCTGACAAATTAAATGTGGAGCAGAGCGGACTTTTCCACCAACTATGGTAGGAAAAATCACCTTTTTCAAAGTGGGACCACTGATGCAGAAGGTGCCAAGGTCTATAAATAGCTTCATCAAATTCAAAGAAAGGAGGTTGGTCTGAAGAGACAACTTAGAGAAAATCCGGGGAGAAAGACGAGACAAGATCGAAAGGGAAGTCTCTGAAGCAAGCAATTATTCCCCTTCTCAAAGAGAAGCTCTGTGCAAATATCATTTCTACCTGGAAAACAAGCCTGAGAAGGAAGTTCTCCACTACATTCCTCCCACACGCCGGTAAGCATATCGTCTCCGATCGGGATCCGTGTTAAGACATTGACACGCTTTCCTTATCTGTTCTTACTTCCTATTCATCAACTGTGTTCATCTTTATTTTGTCATTCATTATCTGTAATAAATGCTTATCTTTATCGTTCAATATCATTATCGTATTCATCATCATATCTCTGTTCTTTACCATACATTAATCATCCATTTCCTTCACCATGTGTAACTAATCCCCAGGGTAAGGGGAAGGATTAAGCTAGTAAGTTAATCTTTGTTGAAGAAATCAGCTGAGTTTAGCTAAAGCATGCTCAACGACATCTTCACCTTTAAGAGCAGAAGTGAAGATGTTATCCACCTCTCGAAAAAAGGTTGGAAGAATGTGTTAGCTAAAGCAAGAAGTATTTCCAGAGATGGAAACATCCTTGCGTTCATCACGTTCATCCTTCTTTCACCATAGGCATATGGGAACACAGCCGGTCACTGAAAGGTGTAAGACAAGGGAAAGCGGAACCTTAGTTGCATCCTCAACAATATTGATGAACTTGCGATGTCCTTTCCCTCAACCCATTCTCTTTCTGATGCATTTCACATGACTTGCCACCGCATACCATCAGATACTTACACATCTTCACAGCCAGTCCTCAATTTGTATATTTTGTTGTTTATTCATTTATTTGTTACTACATTCTACCTCAATACCGTATCTTATTTTATCACCACAATTTATGTTGCCACATTCTATTTATCATCGCATTTTGTTCTTTATCGCATTTTACTTTTCCCAAGACAATTCATTATTATTTTGTTTCCCGGTTTCATATATCACATCAGTATCGCATTAATCACCGCAATCCCCGTGTTCGACCTCAGATCACTCTGAGAAAATTGCGTTGGAATTATACTTGGTTCCAGTGCAAGAAAACTTGTGACACGCACACAGTACACGAACGCATACTACGAAAGCATCTAAGCATCACTGCATACATCATTTAGAACGTAGTATCACATATTATTATTATCGCAAAGCACATACATCATCAAGCTTACATGTTGTTGGCAATACACGACGATTACAAGCCTTACAAGTTTTTGGCACCGTTGCAGGGGATTGGCAATTTTTAGTGCTGAATATTTTTGTGGCATTTTGCAAGACAGATTTCTGTTGTACAGTCTGTTTATGCGAAGAGTAGGTTGATGGTGGATGAGTACTAGACTTAACCAGAATTCGACGTTGACCTAGAGATCGAGCGAACCTTTCACGCAAGAGCACTTCAGAACCATACGAGGCGAAGAAGAAACATGGCAAACAACAATGATAGGCCTGAAGGGAATCGGGGAATAAATCGGCCGGCGCAAGACCCAGTCTTTCTGGCCACTGACAGCAATATTCCCATGAGGAACTATGCGACACCTAATTTATATGACTTTTCGCCTGGAATTTCAAGGCCTACGGTGGAGGAGAATGAAAGATTTGAAATCAAGCCGATCATGCTCCAAGTTTGATTCAGAATGCGGGTCAGTTTGGAGGTCTTCAAGGAGAGGACCCGCATGCACATCTGACCAGCTTGTAGAGATGTGTAATACATTCTCCATCTTTGGCCGACTATAGAGGGCATAAGCTTATATCTCTTTCCCGCATACACTTCAGGATGAATCAAAAGAGGTGGGCTCATTCGTTGGAGCCAAATGAGCTCAATTGTTGGATCAGTTGGTTGAGCAATTCATGAAAAAAAAATTTCCTGCTCCGCAGTCAACGCAAGAAGATGAAGGACGTTGTTAAATTTTGAGCAAATGGAAAAATGAGACTCTGAGCACCGCATGGGTGCGATTTAGAAGACTGCTGAAAAAAACTGTCCGCAATTGGAATTCCTGATTGCGTTTTCTCATGGAGACATTTTATAATGCCTGATAGATCGACAACAAGCTATTGCAGATTTGCCTCCGCGGCAAGAGGATTTATGGATAAGATGTACACTGAAGGCAAAAGTCATCTTAGATCACAGCTCGCGAAATACAGATGACTAGGTTGATGATGGGTATGGAGGAAGAGGCCTAGAGCGAAGGAAAATGGAAAAAATGCCATTGTACCTGTTGATACAATGACCACATTGGCCGCCCAAATGGCTGTAGTTACCTCGCTCCTCCAAACGATGGCTATTAATCAAGGAAACTCTCTCCCAGGTGCAGCGCAAGTCAATGCGCTAACGAAAGTGCAGCGATAACCTGTGTTCAATGTAAAGGGGGTCATTCAGTGGAAGTGTGCCCATCGAGTCAACAGACAGTATACTCGATCCAGAACAACCATTCCGCAACACATACAACTCAGGTTGGAGGAACTATCCAACTTCAATTGGGGAGGAAACAACGACCAAGGGGACAAAAGAATTATGCAGAACAATATTCAGGGAATCGAGGCAATCCTCCGATTTTTCATCAAGGTCAAAATCAGAGTAACTATCACAACCAACCTTCCTCACCTCAACAAATTCGTCGTCCTTAGAAGCTCTGCTCAAACAATATATAGAAAAGAACGATGCGATCATGCAATCACAAGCATCTCCTATCAGGACCTTGGAGGTCCAGGTCGGGTAGCTAGCGGCCGAGCTTAGAAACAAAACACCTGGTATGCTGCCCAGCAACTCAGAAGCCCCTGGATTGAGGTGGAAGGAACAATGTCAAGAAGTGACATTGGGAAAACAAGTCTAATCGTCTACGAGGATGCGTTTGCAGTAACACTGAGGACCTTTTTTAAACAGCATCCCTATCACTATCTTTACCGCTTTCTTTACTGCTTTGTTATTGCGTTATTGAAGTTAGATTATTGCTTACATTTATTTAGTTTCCTGCCTAGTTGAATTTATTTCCATTCGAGTCTCACTTTGCATTGATCTTAATTTTCTGATGAATGAACGTTGTAAGTGAACATCGCAACGTCTTATCAATATGGTTTTGGGATAAGCATTGTGATGTTGGTGATACTATGAAACGTCAGGTATGCATTGCGACGATGGGTGTATCTTGCGTTAATAGATACACTTTGTGCCCATCCTCCAAAAATGCATTGCGTTCATGGAAGAGTTTCGCTCTTATGTACATTGTGCCTGTCCTCCGCAAATACGCACTATGTTGATGGATGTGTTGTGCTGGAAGAAATACCTTGTGCCCGTCCTCCAGAAATGCGTTGCATTGACGGTTGTGTTACGCTAATATATACATTACGCCCGTCCTCAGCAAATATGCATTTGCGGTAATGGATGTATTGCATTAAAAATTTAACATTGCCCCTATCCTATTAAATAAAAAAAATGATAAAATTTTCGCAGAGAGCGTAGTTGAATCGCTTCAGCTCCCGAGGAAATTATTACATAGCAGATGAAAGAACGTCCTTTCCTACTAAGTCATAATGGGAGGGGCGAGGTAGGCTTTTTGGATTACCAAAGCCTGTGATGCAGCGATTGCGTTAGGCCCATCAAGGCCCAACCTATAAATCACACCTTCTCGGCCCAAGGAGTTCACTTTCATTCCCTTCGCGAAAAAACCTAAGCAAAATCTCTCTACATACCATCATCCCCTTCCGCACTTTCTTCCGAAGAACAAAAAAATTTTCTATCTGCTTTCCCTTTACCGAACCAATGGCTGGACAATCATCCCATTCCTCTTCCCAGCCATCGTCTCCTTCCCATGCCTCTATCACCGTGCGGGAGGCGGCCTTCCTTGCCGCCTAGTCAAAGTTATCCCTTAGAATCGTTGGAAAACCCCAGCAAAAAACCTCTATAGTCGTAATAGCACCCACCCACCTTGAGGGGTCGAGCACGAAGAGTGCCCTTGCCACCAGGCCTGAGGTGGCGCTCCCAGTACCCTCAACCGAAAGTGAGCTAAAAAGAAAGAACGACAAGAAGGTGTTCGGGAGTATTCTGAGCCATTTAGAAAGAGATGGGGGGTTTCCAAAAGCTGGAGTAGTGAACTAGCCCCTGCCGTCAGAGGAGGAGTTAGCAGTGGCTTTGCAGAGAATGGCCCTAACCATTTCGGATCCTAAGGAGAATGCCCCAACAGACTCCAATGAGGGACCCATAAGGGCTCTTTTGGAGGTTGTGAAGGCGAAGAAGTAGATGGATAAGTCTGAAAAGAAGAAGGAGAAGAGAAAAGTTGAAGAAAAACAGGCAGAAGAAGATAAAGTTGTCTGGCTGGAGAATGAGAAGAAATAAAAACAAATAAGGGAAAAGAAGCGGCGCAGGAGAGAAGAGAAGCGCCTGAAAAAAGAGAAAAAACGAGGGAAAAAGGCGGAAAGTTTGGATGTTGACTGAGAATCAACCACCACAAGGGTGGAAGTGGGGTGTCAGCGCAACTACTAGCTTAATGGTCGCATTCCAGATTAGTTGCATTGGACAACAAAGAAGATCCTGACATCTCCCCTTTAATGCAGCGTCGCAAAGAGAATGCACCGCAAGGGTCCACAAGTGACCTAACAATTTTTCAACGCATAAAGAAGGAGAAAGATGAAAGAAAAAGACAATTAGCAGAGAAGGAAGAGAAACTGTCACGGGCATGCCAAATCATCACATCAGGCGATTTGGCCAGAAAGCTTCATGATGAGAAGGTTCGTCGTGACAACGCAAGGGCGGAAGAAGAGGAGAGAAGAAGGCTCGAGGATGAGCAGTGCATTGCGCTCGCCTCGGAGCAATTTGAAAAGGAAACGAGAGAAGAAAAAGAAGTAGAGAAGAAGGAAACAGAGGAAAAGAAGATGCACCACAAAGAAAATATTCATCGCGTCAGAGAGCGAAAAAGAAAAGAGGTGGAAGAGTGGGAAAAGGAAAAACAAGAGCAACGCAAGGCACGAGAACACATCCAAGGACAAATCCCGCCTTGCATCCGCTCAGGAAAAGGGAAAAGCACAGGTGGAAGGCAGTGAGCTTGCATCGGCCAGAAGGCATTTAACAACCAAAAAGGAAAACGATGATCTGTGGATGGAAATGGGCTTCTTTCCTACATTGGCGTCACTACGGATCTCATCATCAACATTGTGGTGGAACATGGGTGGGAAGCTTTCTGCCAGCGTCCACCCATCGTAATTCCTTTGGTAGTGAGGGCCTTCTACCATGCCAGCTGATAACTTGTAGAAATACAAGTTATTTATACAGTTTTATTTAAATATTACGGCTAAAAGAAAGAAAAGTTGGATCGATAGTATGGAAATTGGCTAAGACATGCAAAAATTATAAAATGTCGTCAATACACCCACTAACACCATTGCGATGGTAAAATAGAATGTTTTAGTTTTGTTTTGCAGGAAATCAGTCACCGCATGCGTTCATGGCTCAAAGATAAAGTAAATAATGCATCTATGTCGCATTGCACCCATCAATCGGGAACAAAGAGACGATCAACGCAATGACGGCGCATGCAACAATCGATCAAGAGCTTAGCAATCAACGCAATTTCAACCGCATGCGGTAATAAAAAATAACACCGCATGCGGCGATAGATCAAAGATGTAAAGAGCAACGCATTTGCGGAGGATTCTGACACGTGTACAGCTTTCAGTTGTGCATTTCTGACGAGTTGATGCGTAACAGAAGGAATTTTCATTCCTCCATTTCAGGAACTACCTTAACTATAAAGTGGGGCCCACAATGCAAAGAGTCAAACTTCGCCTATAAATAGCTTCTGCAAATTCACTGAAAAATATACATGTATACACAGAGACGTGCATATACTGATTCTAAGAGAGAGACTCATTTGAAGCGAATTTCCAGAGTAGATCTGGGAAGAACCACGAGACAAGGCCGAGAGGTGAGTCTCCGAGTCGAGAATCCTTCCAATTCCCGTAGCTGAAGCTCTGTGCGAAGGTCACGTCTACCAGGAAAGCAAGCATGAGAAGGAAGCATTCCTCTCCATTACTTCCACATGCCAGTAAGCACAATCTCCATTCAGGACCTGTGTCAAGACATTGACACTCTTTCTGTATTTGTTTCTAATCTCTATGTCATCATCTGTATTCATATTTTCTAATCTTTCATTCACACCATGTATCGAACGCTTAATCTTAGAATTAAATGTTATGATAATTACCATTGTCATCTCTCTATCTATTTCCGTTCATCCATAATCCATTTTCTCCATGATGTTTTCCTAAATCCCTGGGTAATTAGCAAGAATTAAGTAAGTAAATTAATTTGTGTTAAGGAAATAATTAAGTTTAGCTAAAGTATGCTCGATGGCATCTTCACCTGTGAGAGCAGAAGTGAAAATGTTATTTCGCCTATCGAGAGAAGGTTGGAAGAATGCGTTAACTAAAGCAAGAAGTACTTCTAGAGATGGAAACAACCTTGCGCTCATCATGTTCACCCTTGTTTCACCATAGAGATATGGGAATGTGGCCGATCACCGAGAGGTGTACGTAAAGGGAAAGCGGAACTTTAGTTACATCTTTAACGCAGTTAACAACTTGCGATGTTTTTACTATGTACTCTTTCTCTTTCTGATTCATTCATAAAGACTTGCCATCGCATACATCGATCCTTTGTACAACTTCACAGTCAGTTCTCGACCTCAGTATCATGTATCATGTATCTTGTATCATATTAGTTTAGGATTTTACTTATTAACGCAATTTTGTTTATCAGCACAATTTTATTTCATCGCAATTTACATTCCTGTATAAACCCACATTCTTTATTCATTGTAAAAACCGGTCGCATGTATCACAATAGTAGCGCATTAATGAAAACAATCCCTGTGTTCGACCTTGAATTATTCTGAGAAACTTGTGTTGGAATTATACTTGGTTTCAGTGCAAGTAAACTTGTGACACGCATTACTCCATCACATACTACGAGCATATTATTAACAACACATATATATAGACGTAGTATCATATAAATTCTCTTTAACACATATACTTGTTCATTCATTCGTATTCATATTTGTCCACATGCTTAAAGATAAAGACACAAAGATATATAAATAGTGTACCACCAGCTCCACAACACCGAAGATGCAGTATCGTCGAAGGGAAGGTAGTGTCGTTCAGTGCAGAGGACATCAATCAACTCTACAGTTGATGAATTTCCTAGAAGCATCGGGTAACAAACTGATTGATGATCCTAAAGAAGAGCATATGGAGGATGTGCTGAAAGTATTAATGCAACTGCGCACGGGCATTGACGAAGAACCCATGCCAGAAGTGCACGGCATCACCAACATGAAGATCCTGAGAATGGTTCTCAAGGATCCACTGCATTGCCCCGAGCTTCCGTCGAAACAGCCCCTCATTGATTTAAATGCGCTGTAACCACCAAGACCCAGAAGCAGCGCTGCAATGACAAAGGGAAGGAAATCATCCAAGAAAGTTCACCGCAGAAGCAAACCAATCTACCCTGTGACCCTTTACCCTTAGTCATTCGTCCACCAAGCCCAACAGCCGAACCCCTTTCCCCTCTTCCCCAAAAATTTACCAATCTCCCCCTTGCCCCAAACTCCAACCCCGCATCTCTAGCAGCTTCAACTTGCCATCCATCTCCACCCCATTTTTCACTGGAAACATCGCCGTATGTTGATGACCCACACGATTTGGGAGCAGGCCCTTCTGCTCAACCCCAAACCGATGTTGGTGAAACATCGACGGCGCAACTCTCCACCGCATCCCTTGTTCTACCATAGAAGATATGAGGGGTGATAACTTGTAGAAATGCAAGTTATTTATGCTGTTTTATTTAGATATTGTGGCAAAAAGAAAGGAAAGTTGTGTCAATAGTATAAGAGTTGGCTGAGAAATACGAAAATTATAAAATGTCATTAACGCATCCACTAACACCATTGCGATGGTGAAATAGAATGTTCCAGTCTCTGTTTTGTAGGAAATATGTCACCACATGCGTTAATGGATCGAGGAAAAAATGTACAACGTATCTACATCGCATGCACCAATCGATCAATAACGAAGAAATGATCAACACAATGACGATGCATGCGACGATCGGTCATGGACTCTAAAGATCAACGCATTTCAACCGCATGCGGTAATAAAACACAACACCGCATGCGGCGATCAATCAAAGATGTGAAGAGAGAAATTTTCCATTACGCCATGGTAGGAATTATCAGAATTATACAGTGGGACCACTAATTCAAAGAGCCAAGGTCTTGTCTATAAATAGCTTCCTTAAATTCATTGCGAGAGAGAGGTTGGTCTGAAGAGACTTTATAGAGAAAATCCGGGAGAACTACGAGACAAGGCTGAAAATGAGTCTCCGAGCAAGGAATTCTTCCGATTCCCAAAGCAGAAGCTCTGAGCAAAAGGTCAATTTTACAAGGAAAGCAAGCCAGAGAGGGAAGCTTTCCTCTTCACTTCATCCATACGGCGGAAAGCACAAGTCTCCGATCAGGATTTGTGTCAAGACGTTGACACTCTTTCCGTATTTGTTTCTATTGTTTAATACATTTCTGTGTTCATCTTCTTTAATCTGTCATTCACAATCATGTATCAAATGCTTATATTTAGAATTAAATGTTATCATCGTCATCATTATCATCTCTCTGTCCCTTTCCATACATTTATCATCCATTTTCTCCATCACGTGTTCTTAATCCCCTGGGTAAAAAGGAAGGATTAAGCGAGTGAATTAATCGGTGTTAAGGTAATCGACTAAGTTTAGCTAAAGCATGCTCGACGGCATATTCACCTGTGAGAGCAGAAGTGAAGATGTTATTGTGCCTATCGAGAGAGGGTTGGAAGAATGCGTTAACTAAAGTGAGAAGTATTTCCAGAGATGGAAATAACCTTGTATTCATCATGTTCATCTCTGTTTCACCATAGATATATGGGAACGCGGCCGAGCACTGAAAGATGTACGACAAGAGAAAGCGGAACTTTAGTTGTGTCCCTAATGCGATCGACGAACTTTCGATGTTCTTTCTCTCTACTCATTCTCTTTCTGACTCATTCATAAGACTTGCCATCGCATTTATAGATTCTTTTGTACAACTTCATAGTCAACCCTCGCCCCATGTATCATAGTAGATAAAGATACAAAATTAATTATTACAAGTTTATGGCATCATTGTAGGGGACATGAACTTCCACTACATTCATCCATCAGTATTGTGCATAAGCGATACAAAACATACACAGCATAACATACATTTTATATCCGCACAAGTTTATGGTGTCGTTGCCGGGGATTGGTAACAGTTTTGTGTTGAATACTTTTGTGGTATTTTGCAGGACAGATCTCTACTGTACTGTCTGTTTATCGCGAAGAGCAGGCTGATGGTTTATGAGTACTGGAACTGTTCCAGAATTCGAAGCTGGCCCAGAGATCAAGCGTACTTTTCGAGCAAGGGCACGGCAGAACAAAATCAAGCGAAGAAGAGTAAATATGGCTAACAATGAGAGGCCAAAAGGAAATCAAGGGGCGAATCAGCCAACGCAAGATCCTGTCTTTCTTGCTGCTGACACAACATCTCCATGAGAAACTATGCGGCACTGAATCTTTACGACTTCTCCTGACATTTCAAGACCAATGGTTGAAGAGAACGCACGATTGGAAATAAAGCCGGTCATGCTCCAGATGATTCAAAACGCAGGGCAGTTTGGAGGTATGTAAGACGAAGTCCCGCACACCCATCTGACCAGCTTTATGGAGACGTGCAACATTTTCTCCATCCCTGGTGTTAACCCTTAAGGAATCAGACTATACCTCTTCTCGTACACACTGAGGGATGAGGCAAAGAGGTGGGCTCATTAGTTGGAGCCAAACAAAATCATGTCATGGGACCAGTTGGTGGAGCGGTTCATGAAGAAATTCTTCCCTCCAGCCGTCGATGCAAGGAGACGGAAGGATGTGCTGAATTTCGAGCAGATGGAGAATGAGACTCTAAGCACTGCCTGGGTGGGTTTTAGAAGATTGGTGAAGAATTGTCCACATATCGGGATTCCCAATTGCGTTCTAATGGAGACTTTTTATGATGGCCCTAATCGATCAACGCAAGCTGTTGCCGACGCCTTTGCAGCAAGAGGATTTATAGATAAGACCTACACTGAAGCCAAGGTCATCCTCGATCGCATTTCGCAAAACACAGATGATTGGGTGGATGACGTGTATGAGGGAAGAGGCCCCGAGAGAAGAAGAACTGAAAATGCTATTGTACGAGTGGATACAATGTCAACCTTGGCCGCACAAATGGCCGCAGTGACCTCTCTCCTTCAAACGATGACAATTAACCAAGGTGCCCTCTTTCAAGGTACAGCGCAACCCAATGCCTTAGCGCAAGTGGCCGCAATAGGTTGCGTCTAATGCGGAGGGGGTCATGCTGCAGAGATGTGCCCATCAAACCCGCAATCAATGTTTTCTATCCAAAACAACCCTTACAGCAACACTTACAATCCAAGTTGGCAGAATCACCCTAACTTCGGTTGGGGAGGTAACAATGACCAAGGAGGCCAGAGGAATCATCAGAATAGTAATTCAGGGAATTGAGGAAATCCTCCATCTTTTCACCAGAATCAGAATCAGAGTCACCAAAGGCAACCGCATAACCAACCGTCCACATCAAACACCTTTGTAAATTTGTCATCATTGGAGTCCCTGCTAAAACAATACATTGAGAAAAATGATGCAGTCATGCAGTCACAGGCGTCTTCAATAAGGAACTTGGAGATCCAAGTAGGGCAATTGGTAGCTGAGCTTCACAATCGAATACCGGGAATGCTGCCAAGTAACTCAGAATCCCCGGGATCTCATGGGTAGGAACAATGTCCTTGATGACATTGCACAGGCAAGTCTAACTGCCTGCGGGGATGCGGATTGCGGTAATCGTTAGGAATTTATCTTTCAATCAACATCCTTTACTACTTTATTCATTGCGCTATTTACTGCTTACTAAAATTAGCCTTTACTGCTTTCCGAAATTACTTTCAATTTAATTCAAATTGCGTTAATTCCATGCCTTGTTCATTTATTTACTTTTTTACTATAGTTTGCATTGCTCTTAAATCTCCGTGAATGATTGACAAAAAAAAAAAAAAAAATGAACACCGCAAAGTCTTATCGACTTGCGTTGTTGATGAAAAAAAATAAAAATAAAAATAAACTTTAAATAGATATCCGGTATGCATTGCGATAACGGGTGCATCTTGCACTAGTAAGATACACTTTGCGTCCATCTTACACAAATGCATTGCGCTGAGGGGTGTGTTGCGCACGTATGTTTTATGCGTCCGTCCTTAGCGAAAACGCACTATATTGAGGTAGTGTTGCGCCAATAGAAATACCGTGCGCCCGTCCTTCATAAATGCACTGAGTTGAGGCTGTCTCTTATACACATCTAGATGTGTATAAGAGACAGGCATTGCACTGAGGGGTGTGTTGCGCTCGTATGTATTCTTTGCCCGTCCTTAGCGAAAACGCACTATATTGAGGTAGTGTTGCGCCAATAGAAATACCGTGCGCCCGTCCTTCATAAATGCACTGAGTTTAGGGGTGTGTTGTGCTAATGTATGTGTTGTTGCCCATCCTCTGCCAATACACATTTGCGGTAACGGGTGCATTGCATTAATCTTTAACCTTGCGCCCGTCGAATAAAATACAAAAAATAAAATCTTTTTGTGAGAGATTAGTCCAATCGTTTAGACTTCCAAGGAAATCATGACTTAATAGACGAAAGGACATCCTTTTCTGCTAATTCATAAATGCGAGAAGCGTGGCAAGCAGGCTTTATGAGTATCTCGAAGTCTGCCATGCAAAATTTGCGTTGGGCCCATCAAAGCCCAACCTATAAATTCCCTCCTATTTCATCCGAGGAAGTTTATTTGAATCTCTAGCTAAAAGAAACCCTAAGCAAATCCTCTCCATACCAGACCTTCTAACTTTCTTCCTAAGTCCAAAGAATTTTTCCAACTCTTCCACTCATCGAAACTATGGCCGAGCAATCCTCACATTCATCTTCCCTACCTTTCACCTTCCCAAGCCCACGTCACCGCACGGGAGACAGCATTCCTCGCAGCAAGCCATCGCCTCACCGCCTAGCTGAAGCCTATCCAAAGAATCACCGAAAAACCGTGGCGAAAACCCCCTGTAGCCAAAGCACTCTTAATCCGAGAGGGGCCGAGCATGGAGAGTGCCCCACTCCCTTTACCATTATCAAAAAGTGAGAAGAAAAGAAGAGATGACAAAGAAGTATTTAGGAGCATTCTGAGCAACATGGAGAAAGAGCGAGGGCTACCCGAAGCCAGAGTTGTTAATCAGCCCTTGCCTTCGGAGGAGGAGATGGCAGAAGCTTCACGAAGAAGCACCCTGGTCATTGTGGATCCTAAGGAAACTGTTCAAATAGAATCCTATGAGGGACCCACCAGGTGCGCTTTGGAGGAGGTGGGAGAGGAGAAGCTGCCAAAAACGGCTGGGAAGAAGAAAAAAAAGCAAGGAGAAGCGAGCAGAAGGAGATGAAGAGGCCCGACCAAAGAAGGAGAAGAAGAAAAAGAAGTCGAGTGAGAAGAGGCAGCGCAAGCGAGAAGAGAAGCGCCTGAAGAAGGAAGAAAAGAGGAAGAGGGTCGAAAGCCCGGATGTCGATGGAGAATCCACCACCACAAAGGTGGAAGAGGGGGTGTCACCGCAAGAAAAAGAATCAGCGCAACCTCAAGCATCATCAATGCATATCAGGATGGTTGTGACTGAAGACAGATAAGATCCAGACAGTACCCCTCTAATGCGGTGTTGTAAGAAGAATGCGCCGCAAGGGTCAACAAGTGACCCATAATTTTGGCAAAGTCTAGTAGAAGAGAAGGAAAAGAGAAAAATAGAAGAATGGGAGAAACAAGAAAAGATGTTACGTGCATGCCAAATCATTGCATCCGGCGATTTGGCAAGAAAAATCCATGATGAGGAGGTGTGCCGTAACAACGAAATATCGGCATAAAAAGAAAGAAGAAGGCTCGAGGATGAGCAGCGCATATTGCTGCCCTCAGAGCAGTTTGAAAAAGAAATGAGAGAAGAAGAAGAAGAAGAAAAGAAAAAGAAGGAAGAGAAGGAAAAACAGCGCAAGGCCAACGTGCAAGCATTTGAGAGAAGAAAAGAAAAGAAGTTGCGGAGTGGGAAAGGGAAGAAGAAGAACAGTGCAAGGAGTGGGAACGCAAACAAAGACAAAAGTCTCACCTTGCGTTGGCTCAAGATAAGGGCAAAGCAAAAGTTGGAAGCAGTAAGCGTACGTTGACCAAAAGACGTCCATCAACGAAGAAGGAAAATGATGACATGATGATGGAGATGGGTTTCTTTCCCGCGTCAATGCCAGTACTAGATTTAATTACAAGTGTTGTGTTAGAGCATGGGTGGGAGACATTCTGCCAATGCCCATCCATCATAATTCCTATGGTAGTGAGAGCTTTTTATAATGGACGGCTCCATGACACCAAAGATGCGGGGATCATGAAAGGGTGGACAGTGCCATTCAGCACAAGGGACATCAACGAATTATATAAGATGAAGAACATCCCGGATGCACCGGGTAACAAAATTATTGATGATCCCGAAGAAGAGCATATGGAGGATGTGCTGAGAACATTAATGCAACCGGGCACTCAGTTGTTAGTATCTTTGAAAGGCATTAAAACCCTTACGTCCAACAAACTGCTTCCAGAAGCGCGTCTTTGGGTTTACTTGGTGAAACGGCGACTCATCCCAACATCGCATGACAAAATAGTTTCAAGAGATCGAGTGATGGCCGCAGATTGCATAGTGCACGTATTCCAATTGACGTGGGCTAGCTGATTGCGAAGTAAATTTGAGGTGTTGTAGGGCATGTAAGAGGCCATTACTTCTTTCCTTGGACGATTTCGAGCTTATGCCTCTCTGTGAGTGTAGCGTTGAAGAGGAACCCATGCCAGAAGTCCACGGTCTCATCAACACAAAGATCTTGGGAATGCTTCTCAAGGACTCTCCTCACTACCCCAAGCTTCAACCTAAACAGCTCCTCATCGATCTGAATGCGCCGCAACAACCGAAGCCGAAGAAGCCGTGCAAAGAAGATAAAGGCAAGGAAAAATTCCAAGACCAATCAACGCAAGACCAAATACCCTTGGACCCCTTACCTTTAATTATTCGCCCTCCAAGCCCTCCTATGGAACCCTTTCCCCACTCCTGGAATACTTTACCAATCTCCTTCTCGCCCCTGACTCAACCAACGCATCCCCAACAGCATCTTGCCCCCATCCATCTCCACCGCATTTTTCACCTCCATTGCCGCATGTTGACGACCCATACAGTTTGGGTGAAGGCACTTTTGCTCAACCTCAAACCGTTGCTGGTGAAACATTGCAGGCACATCCCACCACCGCAACCCTTGCTGCTGACCTAGCAGAGATGCGTTCCCTTCTCTCCCAACAACAAAATCTCTTATGCCAAAGAATAACGGAGTTACAAGAGTGCCACGCAGAGTTGCAGTGCAGTATTGCGATGACGCAGCAGGTGCTGATTAATATTCAACACAATATTTTCACCATCCATCTGAACCAGAGACAAATGGCGGAGCGCAACCATGAATATTTTAGTTTCTTGACAGCATACTTACATGGTCACATGGTGCCTCCCCATTTACAGCTAATTTTGAAGAAGCTCCTCGAGTTCCTCCGCAAAATCCTCCTCCAAAGCCCCCGCCGTAACTCTAAATTTGGGGGTGTACCACCTTCTCAATAAATCTGCAATTTTTCGTTTGTGGCCATTCTTTTTTCATTCATTATTTCGGTTTGTGCAATCATCAAATCTCAACTCAAAAGTACGAATAAACCCAAACTGTTAATCAACATTAATGGTGACTATATCATGTGGCTCTTCAATGGCAGTCACTTTCATGTCAAACCGTTTCCGCAAACAGCGAAGGATCTTTCGAACCAATTTTTCTTTTAACATTTTCTCACCAAGGGTAAAAGATTCATTAGCAATGTCTAGAATAGGTACGTTAAAATTAGTTATTTTTTTATCCTCCATCATTTTTAGAGATTCAAATTTTGAAGTTAGAATCTGCAATCTAGACATTTTTCACTTTGGATGTACCTTCATGAGCAACTTCCAAAATTTTCCAAGCTTCTTTAACTGAAATACACATATTGATAAGCCGAAAAAAATTCCTATTAACCCTATTGAAAATTGCATTTAAAGCTCGAGAATTCTTTAGGGAGACCTCATCCTCTGCTTCAGTCCAATCCTTCTTTAGTTTGTATGAATCTTTTCCATCCTCATCAGTGATTTTAGGATGAGTCCACCCATTTACAATAGCTTTCCAGGTCTTACTGTCAATTAAGTTTAAAGAAGCAGTCATTCTAGCTTTTCAGTATGAGTAATTTGTCCCATAAGGACTGGAGGTTTAGTAGTAGATCCACATTCTCTGATTGGTTCCATTGCGGACAATTAATGGAAATATAACAGCTGAACCCGCTTTGATACCAAATGAGAAATGTACAGACCGTCAATTGAATATACGATGATGAGCACAATGATAATAATAGAACAACTAACACAAAGAAAAGTAGAGAAGAAAATAGAACACAAAAGGTTAATCGAGTTTGGTATAACTTTACATACATTTGGGGGACACAAGGCTCAAATTAAAATGAAGCTCAGTAGTATTCAGAAGGTTTATAAGACGAACTACTTAACTGATAGAACAACTATCATGTAGTAAACTTTAGATAGGCAATTTGTTTAGACTCCCCCTAAACTTGATGTCACCTATCTCAAGATCTTCTCATAACTCAGGCTTCCCTTGACTTTACTGCCATCAACTTGATTGATCCTATACGTTTAGGCTCCCCTTAAACTCAATGCTTCTCTTCATGAATTCACCCACACACGATAAAACTAGCAGACCTTTCTACTTCTTCTTTTTCAGCAATTGTCGCACAAAAGAACTATGATCATATCTTCAAAAACCTAATTGAAAACATTTTCATACTTCCTTTTATAACAACATTAGCAAGGAAGATACAGATAAGGAAACCAGCATGATTACCAAAAAGGTAAATGACCGGAACATTCCAAAAAAAAAAAACCAATCAATCCAACATGAAGTCAACTAAAAAAGGTCCAACATTTCAATAAAAGAAAATTCACATGCCAAACAAAAACAATAACATTGATAATAAACTGAACAAATATATATATATATATATATACATACCTACATGCACATATTTCAAACATATAAAGTTTAATTCTTACTTATTTGTTTCTTGTTAAGTATAACAAGCTATTTTTACGTGTTTCTATATGAAAGATTGAAAACATCGAAAATAAGAAGAAAAAAGATCAAATTAATTTGATAACAATATGTATAAAATAATAAAAAAATATTTAGATACAATTGAATTTTTAACAAACATTTGCACAAACCGAAAGTTAGTGGGATGAAATCAAATTTGATAATATAAGATAAATTCAAATATAAATTGGAGAGAAAATCAGAAAGTTTTTGTTTATTGTGATGAATTCAATAAGTAGTTTGATAAAATCTAATTTGGTAATAAAATATAATTTCAATTAAAATTTAGGGGAGAAAACTCAGGAAGGGAGTTCGTTTATTTATAATACATTATATTTATAATTCCATTTTCATTTAAGCTTCAACAATTTCACTGTATTTATATCTCCATCAACCACAAAACCTATGAAAGAAGTCTAGCTCATTTTAGAGGCATAGCAAAAACAGCAAGATTGCAATAATGAATACTTATTTGTTTGTCAAAAAGGCAATTAATGGTATAATAATATTGTTAGGTTATATGTCCTAAAAGTCGTAGTTTGTAAACAGTAAACATATATGAAGTTTATTCAGACAAATGTTGTTAAATGAAAATGAATTGATTGTTTAATAACTCTAAATCCAATAAACTACATACTCTTGGCTATTGTCATGAATACTTGGACTTTATCTAGAGACATAAACTGGATCAAGTTCGAGTAGAATAGCCTAAACAGTGTATAGTACTTGGATTGGATTGGGTACCTATTTCTAAAGATACTATTCAATACGACCCATTTTATGATTCTTACAAATTTTGTAGTGTAAAATCCGAGTTTTAATTACCTCACATAAGTATATTTAAAGATAAGGAAATTAAGAGGGAAACATTTAAGTATGAGACACTTGGCTCTCAGATACTTATTAAACTAGCCTTGTAAGAAAGAAATTGTATGCTAAGTTCATTAAGCATGACTTCAGGTTCAATCAAGTTGGTAGCATGCGTTAATGATGTGATTTTAAGTCTTAGGATTGGAACTAAATGTTTTATAATTCAAGCATACATGCTTCAGGAAAGAGTTTATGATTTTCCAAAATTAATCTTATGCTAGGGTTGAGATGTGATTACAAGAAACTTAACTTCATGTTGGAAAGTAGAACCAACGAATGGTGTTTAATGAATATGAGTTCCTATGTATGATTCCCATGTCTAACCCATGTTAACCTTTTCAAAAGACAGTTTTAACATGTTTTAAGATAACTTGTTTCTTAAGTTGCGAAGCATGCGTTAGTAATGATGTTAAGGTCTTAGTAATATTGACCTATTATATTAGGGAGTAGCATTGGTATTTTTAAAGGCATATGAGAAGGATATTGAAGGTAAAGAAGGTATCCTAAGGGCATTTCAATATTATGTATGAAAGTTATACATGAGCTAAGTTAAGTATCATGTTTCTATTACAGCATATTAGTAAGGGTGTTGCTTAAATTCATGGTTAGCTCGATACTGAATGATAGGGAGAAGGTATCTGACTAACCTGATACTGAAAGACATAGAGAAGGTATCTGTGCTATGATGATATAATTAGCTCGATACTGAAGGACATAAAGAAGGTATCTGAGTAACTCAATACTGAAGGATTTCGAGAAGGTATTTAGGCAACGATAACTTGACTAACCCAATACTGAAGGACTTTAAGAAGGTATCTAGGTTGTAGTACCTAAGGTATGACGGTACTTAATTGTTACCATGTGCACGTAGGTAGTACAACAATGAGAGGTCGAAGAAAGGATCTCTCTTGGCAATGGCTTGATGTTGGAACTAGAGCGGAAGATGTTCACTCTAACCTAGGGATTTATCGCATTTGTCAAAGGTTCAAACTCTTTGATATGCCCTAAGAGATTCTGAATTCCAGAAGTCAACTAGAAAGGTAAGGGTTAGGTGTGAACTAGAAGTTCAAGTAGTTAGAAACACCTTTTCCTAAAAGAGGAAATTTTAGAGTTTGACTTGTAAGTTAATAGAGAAACCATGAGAAATCGGAACAGCAGAAGCTGATAGTGGAGTAAAACTTACTCCCAAAGCCAGAATGGACGTAAGAACACGTCACAAAAGACTTTTCATTAGGTTTATATGGGAGGCCATGTAAATGTTGATGCTAATTAGACGAAAGAAACTATCGGACCTAGATTATGTTCAGCAGACATCAGATAATGTTAACCTTGTCAAGAAAACCTGAAGGTTACCTGAGTTAACCAAAGGATTTATGATAGTAAACAAGGAAGAGAATCGAAGATGAGATTCTTGTCAGAAAAGAGAAAGTACTAGAAAGCAAAACGATCCTCTTAGTATAGTGGTAAGGAGAAATCGTGGCACTAAGAGAGTACTAAGATAGTTAGTATTCGAGTGACACAGCGAAAGCATGGTATTGGGGAAGAATATAAGGCTTACAAAGGAGTAACCCTTAACCGAAGTAGGTTCGAGAAAATTTCAAGGACGAAATTTATTTAAGGGGAAGGTAGTCGTAGAACCCGAGTTTTAATTACCTCACTGAAGTATGTTTAAAGTTAAGGAAATGAGGAAGGAAACGTTTAAGTATGAGAAACTTGGCTCTCACATACTTATTAAACTAGCCTTGCAAAAAGAAATTCTAGCTAAGTGTTAGTCATGAGGAGTGGTGGCTGAGCATCAAGTAAGCATAAGGCAGACATCAAGTAAATGCCACCGAGCATCGAGTCTGAGCAATCGAGGAAGAGTCAAGTGTCTCATATAAGCAATCGAGGAAGACTCGAGCATCGAATCTAAACGATCGAGGAAGGGTCGAGCATCGAGTATCCATTCAAGCATCGAGTTCTTCCCATCGAGTATTCATCAGAGAACGATCACAATTTCCGTCTAGTACTGACCCTTTTCCATCGAGTTTTTCCATCGAGGATCGAGTTTTCTCGAAACGTTGATGCGTTATTTTATGAGGTGGAATTATGGATGAAATGCGATGATGAAAATGCGTTGAGCAATCAAGTTTTCTTAGTGGAATCCAAGTGTAAACCCCATTGAGTTTCCTGGTAAGTCCAGGGTCAAACTCAGGGACTTGGGAAAACTATATCCGATGGTAATTTCTCAGAAGACTTTGCGGTAATCGGTAACTCAAATAGTTGTTTGGTGTTGTTGTTGTGGTAATAAAAATAAACAAATGCGGCGGAGTTTCGAAAATAGTTGATAAAACAGGAGATGCAATGAGATGAGTACGCGGTGAACGGGTTGAGAAAGGTTTAACTAACACTTCCTAGGATGCATTCATGTTATGCGACCATGTAACACATATACAATAGTAAACCATCTCTCAATGCGAATGCTACGGCTTCTAATACTAGAACGCATGTGATATATGCGATGAGTCTATAGGATCTACACATAAGACTCTATTCTTATTTATGCAATGACAGAATGACACACACAAATAAGGTGACCATATATATCATAACCTATCTCTAGGGTGCATGCGATGCATGTTGGCAAACAGAGCTTATCTCTAACTCCTTATCTCTTGTTTATGCAAATCTAATCTTGCTCTCTCAAGTCTAGATTCTAACCTAGCTCTCTCAAGTCATAGATTCTTTTTTAGACTCTCTCTGAAGTAGCTCTAAAGGGATGTTGGGCACAACATAAAACAAGATAATCGCAAGCAATGAAGATCCTAGGTCATGTTAGCTTAGTTCAACCTAACCCATTCGACAAGTTAAGCTACTCATGTGTGCTAAGAGAGTGAACAGGTGTAGAATAAGAACTTCCATTGTATAAATATAAAGTTGAAATACAAAATAACAATGCAAGAAGAGAATAAAGAGCCTGATAGCAATCTCTTGCTTCCTAGGCGTTTACATTGTCTTTTCTACTCTTGTTCAAAAGATAATCTCGCTCTCGTGAGAGTCGGCCCGCTCTCTGCTTTCTATGCCTCTGGGTCCTCTCTCGAGTTTCCCTGAGCGATCTTCCAGCGTCTCTACCCTTTTCTCGCTCTGCCTTAAAAATAAAAGAAAACTATGAACACGGCTAAGGCTATGAACTGCTGAACTGGCTGAACCAAACCCCTTTTCTGAAGGATGCCTTCGGTAATTATAGAGCTTCGGGGTGAAAGGCGGCTTCTCTCTTATGATTGCACAGATGGGATGGCTTTAATTCTCTGACTGATGCGCCGAATATTTGTCACCGAAAAGCTGAGTGTACTTGTTATCGTTAGCAGCTTGTCAACTTAATTCGAATTCGACCGTCATCAGCTTTCTATCTCATTGTGATTAATTATGCTTTCCACCCAGATTCGCCCACCAAGTTGCGCCAGCTCTATGCGGCAATCCTTCTTGGGCAGATGTTTGCGAACACAAATCATCGCAAAGCGTTGCGGTAATGCTGCGCTGGACCATTGATTTCTTATGATCGGGCTTTTCGCCCTACGTTAACACATATTTTGCATAAAAATACCAATGTTAACTGTTCTAGTGCGATGAACACATGCGGCCACAATATTATGAACTTAATGCTTTTTGGATACAATCTAACATATTTTATCAATGTAAACCTTCATTTTTTAATAACTTAGTACTGTCATAACGTGCATTTCTGTCCGTTATCAAACGTTCAGCTTTAAACTTTTCTTTTAGTTATCCGGCAGATGGCTTAATCTGGGCCCTTAATCTCCACTAGTGGGTGAGGTGCCTAAGGAAATTTCATGCATAAGGGTTGGGCAGTAGTATAAAAAGGGAAGAGAAATTCAAGAGCTTGTTTTTGGACGATTCCTTCAAGAAAATCAGATGAACTTGGTATCGTTGGAAGCTCTGTGAGTCTAGTTTATGAAGTTGAGCCATTGGAAGGAACTCTCATCAGAAGAAGGCTAGAGAACGAATAATGTAATGATGGGTACCATTTTTGGGCGAATTCGGCCCATCGAAGAAGAAATCATGACCCGGGCCAAACCACATGGAATTTCAAGTTGAAAAATTTATGATAATATTGTTATCACCTTTATAAGTAAGTTTGTAGAAGGAACTTTTGCAGGATAAGATCTGGGGTTTGAGTTATATATTTTGGAAGATAGACCTAGAAAGAGTTGAACAAGCAGGTAGCTTTGCGGTTTAGGGCCATTGGGAAAGATTTAAAGCTCCAGATAAAACCACAAAGAGTTTTATGCTGAAATTTTGAGGTAACGTCATTAAAAAATTATGAGCATTTTTGAAAAAGGATTTTTTTTTTTTTTTTTTATGATTCATGGATTTCGAGTTAATGACATTAGAAGCTGAATCTAGAATTTGTTAGGTGAACAGGCAACTACTTGCTAAACGTGGGTTTGGCACCCCAAAAATCCTACTAAGTATCGGGTGTGAGCATTGGAAAGGAGGTGACTAGCTGAAGTTTAAGCCCTTTTAAATTCGACTAAGTACCGGATGCCCCAAGGTAAGGTATGAAGAATTGAAAGCGAAAGGAATAAATATGAGCTTAATTCTGAAAGTGAGTCTAAAAAGGAAAACCATGGCTAACAACTAAAGTATTTTGTTATGTCCATAAGGTTGACATTAGTAGGAGAAGCTCATCAATCTTAAAAGGATTTCCCAAGGACTGTGAGTGACTCTAATGTTTACAAATGTTTATGAATGATTTAACAAGTCATGCTTTAATGAAAGTTACTTATTGATAGCCAGCCTCAAACGTTTGCCAAGCTATTTCCTTTACTAATGTTTATGAATGCTTGATAGATTAATAACTTATAGAGTATGGATAGGTATGGTCCAAGTATAAGGTTCTTAAATGATTAATATCTAGTGCTTATGAAGTATGTTGCCGTAGAAAAAGCTTGAACAGTTAGCGCATGCTATTAGGGAAAGCTAAGTCTATAAGACAAAGTTAAGTGTGATTTTTATGTGAAGGACTTCTAGTAAAGTATGTTTAGCTCAATACCTCGAAGTGGTAACTGAGCTTAGAGACGATTGATGATAGGATCCTAGCTACGTACACATAGGTCCAGTGGGATCAGGAAGGTAATGGATAGGGGAGCCACATCCCAAGAGATGAACTCAAATTTTAGTAAAACTGTTAGATGAAGAGTGTTATGCATTGAGTTAGTTCTACATTAGCAAGAACTATGACGAGTGATAAACTATGTGATTTCAATGATAATTATTGATAAGTTATATGTTTTCAAGCAATTAAGTTTCATAAGATTGCTTAGCATTTTCCCCAAGTATGTACTTGTTTTATCGCATGCCAAGGTGATATGTTGGGAGCTTGAGAGATGAATGGTCAGAAGTGGCACACTTTGACTAAGGTTATAGTGAAAGTTGGGCCAGAAGGGTGCCCCCCCCCCAACAAAGTTTTAGTTCAGTAAGGTTATGCTCAAGAGCGAACCAGAGGAGTTTCTCTCTTGTAAAGATATTTAATGTGGAAGTTGATGCCTAAGTGCCTCCCAAAGCTAATATCTATGATGCCTATGTTATGTTTAGTTACTAGTAGAGAAGTTTTATGTAAATACTTGCTTGACTGATTTCTCAGTTTTCAACTACGATATTTAGTTCATGATCTCTTATTTTAAGCATTTTTGTTATGTATGATGTATGGCTTTTACGTTTCAAAGGATAGTCACTCACTGAGCTTCTAGCTCACCCTACATAAATGGCTTCTCCACAGGTAGCGATCACTCCCCAGAAGACAACTCTGCTATTGCTCTACCACTCATGACCAAAATGTTAGTAAGTCTAAGTGTGGGTTATGTATAAAGAAGTACGCATGTATTATGTCATGTAGGGACTAGTTGAGTGTGTTGGGCTCACTGCTTATATAAAGTGTATAAGTTGTAGGGATTTAAAATGATTGTGCTGAACAACAACAATTCATACATGGGAATTAAAAGATGTGATGTGTGTGAAAACTTAAAAGAATGCGATAAGGGAATTCTAAGCAACCAAAATCGAGTAAGAGTTACAACTGAGTAAAAGTGTGGTGTTGCAATCTCAATGAGGGAAATTTATGGATGTGAATGGGCTTGAGGGAAAGTGACTACTAACTTAATAAATCTAATTTGAGATACTATCATGGTTCATAACGTTGATTGTTGTACACCTCCCGGTGATTGCCTCTATTGGTCATATTTCTATGATGCTCAAGAGGGAGGATTGAGAATGCAAGGTTGTTTTTATCTCTAGAAATACTTATTGCTTTACTTAATAGGTTTAGCTACCATTTCTCTCTCGAGACAATGGTTATGTTACTTGGCTCTGTTTTGACAAACAAGTGTAACTTCAACATATGCTAAGCAATCATGATAGAACCTTGAAACTTGATTCAAATCGTAAGAGTGGCTTTCCCCCTTGCCCTATGGGGTTAGTGATGCATGGGGAAGGCAATGACAAATCAAAAACTATGAAATGAGGTAGCGATGAACATGATGATGATATTAAGTTAATAGAAGAAATCAAATACAAGTTGTCTGATGTCTTAGTCAAGCAAGTACTACAACACGTTAAAAACTAGAAGAATTAAATGGATTGTGATTGATATCAATCTCTCGATAAATAGTCTACTAGCTTTGATGTAGTGGATGAAGTGGTGGAGGCCCTCTCGGAATCTCTCTCCTTCGCTGATGAGATGGGATGGAAAGTGATAGTGGAATATCCTCTACAACTCTCAACTTGTCGATTGCCTTTTTTCTTCTAGCACCGAGGCTCTATTTATAAAACCATACCCTGCTTTGAGTTGGGATCTCCACACTGTTTGGTTGTTATCATTCGTCAAGGTAGGTGAGAACGTCCGTGCTGCATCATGGTCAATGGTCAAGAAATTTGTCAGAGTATCAGTTGATACAACTTCAAATATCCCGAGGCATGTGTCCTTTGCATACTTCTTAAAGGATCAGTATGATATTCTTGAGTTTTCCTGCAAAATACAAGCTTTGGTGTACTTTGCCCATGAAATGTGGTCAGCGGGTGCATTTTAAGTATCTTCATGGAACTTTGATTTTTACATATAAATTCACTCATGAATGGCTCAATTTCTTCTTTCTCGTCATCACATGTTCTAAGCACAAATAACTTGTATTTATTCACGTTATCACACCCCCAAATTTAGAATAATGTTTGTCCATAAGCATATCTTATACCGTGGAAATTCATACTCAACTTAAATCATCATATTACACCAACTAGTAGCTCAGAATGCTTCATTTTTACATAAACTCTTTGAAATCATTTGTTTCTTTTAACTCTTAGTTGCTTCTTCAGGGAAATCTTTTTTTGGCCTTAGATTAAAAAAATTTCTACTAAAAATTGTTTTTCTAGATTTAAGCAACATACATTTCCTATAGGGAAGGGCACAATTTGCATTGAAATTATTTATTCTGCGTTGAAGATGCTAAGCTTGGTCACAGTCTTTGTTTTCGTTTGTCCCCACAAGTGTCATGTGAACATCCAACTACAGTTGTGTTCCAAGCTCAACTCAACTCTTATCTTGGTTAAGTTTCTATCCTGCTAGACAGTGGAGTTGCCTTTATTTTATTAATTTAGCATCGGGTTGATCCTGGCGACCTACTTTCGTTTTGGCTTACCTGCATGGATGTCATGCAAAGTATCCAACTATGGGCAAGTTCCTTTCTCAACTTAACTCATATCAGGTTAGGATTTTCCCTTTGCGCTGAAAGTGGAGTTTATTAGATTTTTTTATATGCCTTATTTGCAAAATGGAAGACCTGTTGATATGGTTATTATTATTATTATTATTATTATTTTGAGATGAAAGGTGAATGCATCTACTCAGACCTCTTCCACCCCCAAATTTTAGAGGTGCAAGGTCCTCATTGCATTTTTTTTATAAAAAAAAACACACTTGTTCAAAAATTTCAAAAAAGAGGCTTGAGAAGAGGCTTGCACAAATACAATGTAAGAGGGAGTCATTTAAGAAGCTTTGAGGGTAAAAAGAAGCATTTGATGTACTGAGATGCGTTAAATACTTGCATACATAACATCATAGCTGCTAAACAATGCAAAAAAGAAGATTGAAAGGAATGAATTTCAAGAGGTTAAGCGAGTAGTACATAAGGCAAAGACATGTGAGGAAGGAAAAATAAAAGACAAGATCATAGGTTATGTTATGTTATGTTATGTTTAGTTGTGGAGTAGGAGCTAGCGACTCTTAGAAGAATAGGGTCTGGCACAAATGAGGAGGAACCATAGGGCTATGTAAGTATGCAGTCAAGAAATTAAAGTACTCGTTGTTACATTGCACAATCACCAGAGCTTGGCACAGTGTGGCATTGTTAGCATGCAGTTATGCAAGTGATGGTCAGAAGAAAGAGAATTCATGGCTAATGAGCGCTCGATGTTCATCAATGGAAGCAACTGTGGATGGTGGAAGTTGATGATTCGACGATGCCCCGGATGTCTCGCCAGCTGTAGTTTAGGACTGATGAGAGGGACCAGCATCTAAATCATGTGGGTCATCAACATGGGGTGAGTGTGGAGAAGATGGGTAGAGTTGTAGTGATTGGTGGGGGTGAAGTTGCTAGAAACTAAGGATCCGAATCAGGTAAGAGGAGGAGGTTGGTTAAGGATTCTAAAAGACGTGACAAAGGAGCAAGAGGATTTGGAGGGATAGTTAACAAAGGGGAAGGGAAGTCTGTACACTTATCCATTGGGATGCGCTCGGGGCTTTCAGGAGCAGCTGCTTTCCCTTTGGAAGATTGGCGCAGCCTTTTGGGTCTGGATGGTTGTGGGACATTAAGGTCAATGATTGGGCGTTTGGGGAGCTCTGGGCAATGAGGTGAATCTTTCAATAGAATGCTCAGGATTTTGGTTTTAATCAATCCATGGACCTCAACCATAGGCTCTTCTTCGATTCCATATTCCACTGATAGGCAAAGGCTTGTGACAATCCAAGGAAAGATAAGCTGGCCATAAGGCCTGCTAACCGATCTGCATATTTGCCTCGCGATCAAATGTTCAACATCGATCAAAATGCCGCGAGCAATGCAATATGCGACCATAACTCGATCCCGTGAAATAGTCTTGTCATGCGTTGTTAGGATGAGTCATTTCTTCACCAAATAGACCCATAGGCATGCTTCAGAGAGGAGGTGGTTAGAAGCCAACGTGTGAATCTCGGTCAAAGAAATGGTCCATTGGATTCCTGGATGGGCCAACACTCTCAATGCATCTTCCATATGCTCGTCATCAGGGCTTTCTATCAATCGATTATCGAGTGTGTCTAGGAAATCTTTTAACTTGTATAACTGGTTGATATCTTGGGCACTGAATGGCATAGCCCGATCGCCAATTACCACCGCATCTGTTGATTCATGTAGGCAGCCTTGGTAGAATGCCCACACTACGCTTGGGATTACAATGGATGGACACTGGCAAAACACTTCCCATCTAAGCTCAACCATAATGCTCGTGATGAAATTTGGCAGTGGAGTTGACGTTAGGAAGAATCCCATCTCCATGAGTAGATCATCATTTTCTTTCCTGTCAGGTCTTGAATGCCCCTGAGCAGAAGATGACCTACTCCTTTCCACCTTCTCATTGCCCTTCACTTGTGCAACGGCAATTTGAGCCCTCTGCATCCTTGCACGTGTTTCCTCTTTCTCCAACTCTTCCTTTTTTTTTTTCTTTTATTTTAAGCTCAATATCGCACTGGAATTTTGCCCGTATGCATGTCTCCTTCTCTTTCTTCTTCTTCCTTTCCGCTTCTTCTTTCTACTTCAACTCTTGCTCTAATTCTCAGAGACGATTGTTATGCGTCGTTCTTCTTTGAGCTTTTGCTTAGCTTCCTCTTCTACTAGTTCATTTTCTTAGCTCATTTCTTCATCATGTAAACATCTTGCTAAATCTGTAGATGCGATGATTTGGTGCGCATGCTCCCTCTCCGCTTCTTTTTCCTCCAACACCCACTCTCGTTCTTCTTTATCCTTTTTTATGCACTCAAATACTTGTACATTCTTTGGGTCCATAGAAGACCCTTGTCCATAAATGCCCATCTCTAGTGCTTGTATCCATCATCTCGACATCTTTAATTTCTATAGTTTGCTTCTTTGATCGATGGAAAAGTAGAGCAACTAGCACATCATCATCTTCCTGAAGGCCACACGGCCGAACCTTAGATGCAGCGAAACAATCAGGAGGAATGAGAGATGATCTGGCATATTTAGCATAACATTCTTCACTACCAAAGGTTCTTCCACCCTTGCAGTGGTTGATTCTCCCTCGACAACCGAGCTTTCCGCTTGCTGTCAACGTTCTTCTTTGTGTTGATGCATTTTTCTTCCTTTTTGTGCTATTTCTTCTCAGCCTTCTTTTTCTCTTTCCTCTCTTTTCTTCACTGAGGTCGCTTCAGTTCCTCCACATCTTCCTTTTTCGCGGTAAGCTGACCCTTGTCAGCCCTCTATCTTGATTCTACATCGCCCATTACAGCCCATATGATTCCCTCATTGGAGTCTACTAGCGCATACCAAGGTTCTTTTCCACTTAATATGCGACACAACAACTACCGCATTCTCATCAGGCATAGGCTGATTCACCACTCCAACCTCTAGCAACCCCCCTCGTGTTCCATGTTACTTGGAATGTTCCTGAAAACTTCCTTATCATTCTTCCTCTTTAATGCACTTTTAGATGGGAGCGGGGATGCGACACCCATAGGACTGGTGCGTGGGGCACTCTCCTTGTTCAGCCCCCTTCGAATGTCGAATGGCGAGGCAGTGCCAGACGAAGATACGGTTCACTTTTTGGGTTTAACAGGAGGGGAATGGTTTTGGCTTTGTGGAAATATGGCGGCTGATTGCAAGGATAGTGGCCTCCCGGGCAGAGGAAGGGACTCCGACTCTCAAGGTCGATGCGGCATGGGTGTTGGAGGTTTGGTCGACCATTGATTCTACAGAGAATACGAAGGATGAATAGAGATTTAGGTGATCAGAAAACTGAGGACTTAAAATTCGAAGGAGAGGGTAGAATGCTCAAAGTGTAGTTACAAGCAAGAGAACTGGAATAAGGTGGGTTAAAATAGGCTAGTTAATCGGGAATTTCAAGTGTCGCAATGACGAATAATCACAGGTTTGGGAATCCCAAAAGCTTGCCAATCATTAAATGCCTGGCAGACGAAAGGACATTTCGTCTATTGACGCATAATTGATGCCTCGAAATTGTAACCTACAAACCGTCTTCATTCCTGTGCTAACTCCTATGGAATTAGTGTGACAAAATTAAGAGCGTGTTAAGCAACCATTATCGTAAGAAATAATTGCAATCCATTCAAAATAAATTTAACGCAATCGTAAAGTAAGCAACAAATTCTCAAAATAGAAAGTTCAAATAAAAGACAAGATCATAGATTAAACTAGGAAAGCAGTAAAAGGGTAGGGATGGATGCCTTTGAGAGAATAACATATGACATTGCAAAATGCATCCATCCAGGAGATCAAACTTTCCCGGCTAGATCAATGGTCTCCTTGCTGCGATCCATTAACCCCCCAAAGTCAAACTTCACACATTGACCATTAACCTTAAAAATATTGCTTCCATCCTCACTGGTCAGTTCGACAGCTCCATGCGGGAATATGTTCTTGATGACAAAAGGCCCGAACCATCGCGATTTTAATTTACCTGGGAACAAATGAAGACATGCATTAAATAATAAGACTTGTTGCCCGACAGCTAAGTTTTTCTTACAAATTTTTTCGTCATGCCACTTTTTCATCTGTTCCTTATTGAGCTTAGCATTCTCATAAGCAGCAATGCACCATTCAACCAGCTCATTTAATTGAAGTTTCCTGGCTTCTCCTGCACCTCGTTAAGTCCAGATTCAGTTTCTTGACTGTCCATTGCACTTTATGTTCCAACTCTAACGGTAAATTGCAAGCCTTCCCAAAGACTAACGCATATGGAGACATTCCAATGGGAGTATTGTAGGCAGTATGATATGCCCATAAAACCTTGTCCAGTTGTTGCGCCCAGTCTTTCATGGAGGTGCTAACAACTTTCTTCAAGATGGACTTTATCTCTTTGTTGGAAACTTCTGCTTGATCGTCTGTTTGTAGATGGTAAGCTATTGAACCCTGTGACTAAAATTGAATTTCAATGAAATATTAGAACAATGTGATTAATAAAGCGCGTACCTTCATCACTGATTATTGCACAGGGCATGCCAAATCATGTAAAGATATTTTTCTTTAAAATCTTCGCCATCGTGTTCGCATTGTTCTTGGCGCACGAGATTGCTTCCACCCATTTGGAGACATAGTCAACTATAACCAGAATGTATTGATGCCTCTTCAATGCTGGGAAAGGTCTTATTAAATCTCTGCCCCACACATTGAACAATTCCACTTCCAGTATGGAAGTTAGTGCCATTTCATTCCTTTTGGACATATTATCAATTCTCTGGCAACAATCACAACTTACTGCATGGCTCAAGCATTGTAACAACCCAAATTTGCACGTATATACTACAGGAAATTAAAAGTCAAATGTTAAGCAGGACGAAATTTTATATAAAGGGGTGGTAAATGTAGTACCCTAACCCAAATTTAGAAAGCAAAAAAACAAATAAAATATATAATTAAGAATGAAAAATATATAAACTTAATAGGAAAATCGGTGGAAATTTAGAATTGGAAAAAAATAAGAAATTTATTAATTATCCAAAAATAATGAATAAGGGGGCAGAATCAGGGAGGATTAATTAGAAGTTGGACGCTAACTAATTCAGGAGACAAAGGGCAGAAGATAACTTTTTGTTTGGGCAATGCTCATTGGAAGAATTAGAGATGAATTAATTGCCCGTATACTCTTAAAATTTGAAAGAGTTAAAAAGGGGAAGTAGAATCCACAAGCAGTAAAGGCAACCCACGCGTGAAAAACTAGCGAGATTAGAAATAAAATTGGAGAGAGCAAGATTCTCACGAGACAGTGGGAGAGAGCGAGAGCGAGACTAACGAGAGCGAGAGTCATGAGAGCCAAACTAGCGAGAAAGCTGGAGAGAGCGAGATTCTGATAACAGAAAGAACGAGATTTGGATAGAAGCATGGATTATGCGTTGAATTTGGCCACGATATTATAGATTATACATGGAGAATCCTAAAATTGAATACAAACAAAGGTTGAAGACGTAAGGGCAAACATTAGCCAAAATTAGGTGTCTTATTAAGAGAAATTCTTAAACCTAAGTAATTTTAAAGAAGCCATTTGTAGGATGAGTTGTCACACAGAGAAGAGTTGGAAACGGCTATAAATAGAAGGCTTTGGGCTGGAAGATAAACTCATTCTCAAACAAAACTCAGTAGTAAAAATCGTGTGAAAAGGGTGAAGTCATTTTGTTAGTTTGAAGGAGGAAATGTAAGGGAAGTGCTGCCCAAATTTCCTTCTGATTTAAGAGGGAAAGCTCTACTGATTAACCATAAGGAATAATAAGGAATAACTAGGATCGCAGTCAAGGTAAGTAGTTTATCTCACCATCTCTTTAAGTGTTTCATAGTAGTGTACCTTTAATATGTTGTATAATTATGTTATTGTTATGTTGCATTACATGTTTAAAATACGTTTATCGACAAGGGACCTCATACATTATGTTTGTTCATAAGAATAAATTTTAATTAGATAAAGGTTATGCTTCTAGGGCTAGCAGGGCATGTATGGTTGCACCCCTCTAGACCCAATTCTATGTCAAGTTTATGCTAGGGACTAACAGGGTATGTATGGTTACACCCCTCTAGTCCAATCTTACGTTTATGTTAATAGTTGATGTTGGATGCGACTCTGGCCCTACTAATTGCATAATCCACTAATCATGAGATGGGTTAGTTTCCGCCTAAGTCCTCATCTTCCTATTAGGGCGGAGAAATTTACGTTAGAAGCATAACCGACCACCACATGTTATTATATGATTTCGGTCCTAATCATATGTTTTCAGGATATATTGCATGTGATTGTACATTTGGTCACTACCCTATTTGAGAACTACTTACTGGGTATATTATATACTCATCTTATTTTTACAGATTTTGTAGGTAAGGACAAAGCGTAGGTGGCAGAATTAGACGTCGCTCAAATGGCCAACCATCAAACTCACTATTATAGGCATATGCATTTTTGTATCACTACGCTAGTGTTTTATGGATCCTGGTGTTTTGTAAAATAAACTTTTTTTTATATAGTTTTCTACCTAATTAATAAAATCTTAGATATGTTCTTTTGAGATTTTTACCAAAACTCATCTCATAATAGAAAAGTCTAAGCATGCATGTCATAGTAGTCGGACGATAATATGTAAGGATCCGGTCGTTACAAGCATCCTTGAATAAAGTTGGCCAAAAGTAGCCACATTGAAGGACTTGGGCTACAGTCCTTTGCCCCCCAAAATGTTCTCCATATGGGGGTCATGGCATTATTCCAAGATGCATTGAGTTTCATGCCCAGGAAAGAATCGACGCAAAATGTGATCTGGCCCTAACTTATACAAGAAAGGGTCATCCTAAAAGTAAAACTTGGCATCATGGCATAGCTTCTTTTTCTACATTGGGGAATAGTCCTCCGGTGCTTGGCCACAAACTAAAAAGTTTACAATAACCGCATACCAAGGTTCTTTTCCACTTACAACCATCAACGTTTCATCGGGGAAACAGTCTTCTATGTCTTTTTTCTCCTACGCGTATCCAGGTTTTCTAGTATTAATAAATGGTCAGCCACTTGATTCTCGACTTCTTTTCTATCCTTTTTAGCTATTAATGCTTGATCACAGAATGATCCATATAGACCACTACACTCGTTCCCACTAAGTATTGACAAAACTTGTCCAATGCAAACACCACCACAAGCATTTCTTTCTCAATGGTGGTGTAATTTTCCTGTGAGTCATTCAAAGTTTTGCTAGCATAGTAGATAGGATGAAGAATTTTATTCAGTCGTTGGCTTAAAACAGCTCCTACAATGTAATTACTTGCATCACACATCACCATGAAGGGTTGTGATCAATCTGGCGCCACCAAAATGGGCGCAGAGATCAACGCATCCCACAAAGAGTTGAATGCCTAATTAAAAGCATAATCGAATTCGTAGACCTTGTCAACTTTAAGAAGTGCACTGAAGGGTCTTGCAATTTGTGAAAAACCACAAATGAATCTTTGGTAAAATCTTGTGTGTCCCAAAAAGCTTCTACTGGTAGTGGTAGCTTAGCTATGGCATCAATTTTGGCTTGGTCGACCTCAGTTTCAGCTTTAGAAACCTTATGTCCCTATACACTTCCTTTTGTAACCATGAAATAACATTTTTCCCAGTACAAGACATGGTTGGTCTCTTCACATTTCTTCAACACATTTTTCAGATTAGTTAGGTACACTCTATATGAATTTTCGAAGATTGAGAAGTCGTCCATGAATACTTCCATCAAACTTTCCAAGAATTCAGAGAATATAGCAATCATGCACCTCTGAAAGGTGTCAGATGCGTTGCAGAGCCCAAATGGTATACGTTGAAAGGCAAATGTGCCAAATGGGCATGTGAAGGTGGTTTTCTTCTGATCCTCTAACGTAATAGCTATTTGGTTGTAGCTGGAGTAGCCATCTAGAAAACAGAAAAACTCATTCCCTACGAGTCTATCGAGCATTTGGTCAATAAAGGGCAGGGGAAAATAATCTTTCTTTGTGGCATGATTTAGGTTGTGGTAATTCATACAAATGCACCACCCTGTGACAGTTTGTGTGGGAATCAACTCATTGTTTCTATTGGCCACGATGGACACTCCCCCTTTTTTTATGTATGCATTGAACCAGGCTGACCTAACTACTATCAGAAATGGGGTAAATGACTCATGCATCAAGCCACTTCATAATCTCTTTCTTGACTACCTCACGCATATCGGGGTTCAATCTGCATTGCCTCTCTATTGAGCTCTCCTTTCCTTCTTCCAGTCGAATCTTGTGCATATAATAAGAGAGACTGATTCCTCTAATATCGACCAAGGTCCAACCAGTTACCTTGGTGTATTTTCTTAGTACGCTTAGCAAGGGTTTCTCATCCGCTTCACTCAATACAGCAGAGATGATGACAGGAAGGGTGTCATTATCCCCTAGGTAAACGTACTTGAGGTGAGCTAGAAGAGCTTTGAGCTCTAATGTGGGTGGCTCCTCTAGAGATGGTTTAATCTTTTCTGTGGTTCGTTCAGATAGATTTAATGATTCAAAACCAAGATCTATTTTCACCAACATGTAAATTTCTTCCATGGTTGCGTCATTTTCAACTTCTTCTTCTAGTTTCTTCTACATTGCATCCAAATGTTTTATTCTAAGGTCATCAATGTATTGACAAGTTTTAATGTCGTTTGGGTATTTTAGTTCATTAAACGCGTTAAACTTGACTTTCTTATCATCCACTTGAATTGTTAATTCTTCTTTTTGAACGTCAATTAACACAGGTCCTGTAGCTAGGAACGGGTGCCCCAAGATGATGGGGATATCCATGTCTGCCTCATAATCTAGGATAATGAATTGGTCGGAAAGATAAATTTGTCTACTTCCACAAGAACATCTTTAATTTTTCCTTTAGGATGCGTTATTGACCTATTGGCGAGCTACAGGGTCAGAGTGATGGGTCTAGCTTTACCAATCCCTAACTTCTTGAATATAGAAAACAACATCAAATTGATGCAGGCTCTAAGGTCGCATAATGCATGGCTAACCTCTTTTCCTCCAATAGAACATGGCAACGTGAAGCTTCCCGAATATTTAAATTTCTTAGAATTGTTGTTCTTAAACAGCGTGCTCCATTCATGCATCAATGTCATTGTCTCGTATTCCCCTAATTTTCTTTTGTTGGCAACGATGTCTTTAAGGAACTTCATATAACTTGACATTTGCTCCAGTGCTGGTATATTGATGTGGAGTTGCTTCACAACATCCAAAAATCTTTTAAATTGTTTGCTATCATCTTTTTCTCTAAATCTACTAGGGAATGGTGAAGGAACCTGCTTCAGGTCCTGAGTAGACTCCTGCTCTTCATAGTTCTTGGTTGCTTGCGAAGCATGTACTAGACTGATGATCTGGGATGTAGATTTTGTATGCGTATGTTCATTCTCCAGATATGGTTTTGGTGGTGTCAGTAGAGGAGTAGGTAAAGAATTGGTCGTGTTAGTATCCTCAGTCGTAGTTTTTATGGTTCTTGTATGTTAATTCAATAGTTGTGGTAGGCCATGTTGTTGTGGGGCACCTGTTCTTCCACTACGCAATGTCACCGCTTGACATTGCTCTTTCCCATTCCCACGAGGGGCCTTTGAGTTGCTAGGTAAGGATCCTGGCTACCTACTTTTTAAGACGCTAGCCAACTGACCAACTTGGACTTCTAGATTTCTAATAGACGATGCTTGTGACTGAATTAGTGCGTTATTTTTTAGGATATATTCTTTCAAGAGAGATTCTAGTGATGATGAAGTGTTAAAACTAGATTCTTGATTATGATTGTACAAATGTCAGTTTTGGTGTTGCTAGTGGCCTTACGGCGATAGATGGAATCCGGAAGGGTTTCCTTTATGTGCTTGTTAATTTTGGTTAGAGTTCTTCATTCCTCTCTGATCTGTGTTACCACCCCATCCAAAATTAGGGTGATTTCTCCAACCAGAGTTATATGTATTGCTAAATGGGTTGTTATGGATTGAAAATATAGATTACTGGTCTTGTGGGCAAACGTCAGTTGAATATGGTTCTCCGCATTGGACGCAATTGACTACAACAGCTTGCGTCAGAGTATTTACATGTGTAGCATTTCTATTTAACGCACCCTCATTTATCGCCATGGTTTGAAAAAGTGATGTGATTGCGGCCATTTGCGCAACTAATAAACTTACAGTATCTGTTGGAATAATTTCTCCTTCCATCTTTCTCTTCTCAACATTCTAGCCTCCATAGCCATCGTCTACCCAGTCCTTAGTGTTTCTTGAGATTCGGTCTAGTATCACCTTTGCTTCAGTATAGGTTTTGTCCATGAAGCCTCCTACTGTAGATGCGTCTGCGGTTGTCTGAGTTGCTCTGTTTAGTCTATTGTAGAATGTCTCCATAAGGACATAGTTGGGGATTCCAATGTGCAGACATTCTTGACCAAGCATCGAAACCCCACCCATGCAGTACTCAGGGTTTCATTATCAACTTGCTTAAAGTTCAATGCTCCCTGCCATCTCCTTGCGTTAATAGCAGAGGGAAAATTTTCTTCATGAACCTCTCAACCAACTACTCCCACGACACTATCTCTTTAGGTTCCAATGAATGGGCCCACTTTTTGGCCTCATCTCGGAGAGTGTAAGGAAATAAATATAGTTGAATCCTTTTTTACGTTATTCCTGGGATTGAGAACGTGTTGCACATCTCTACAAAGCTTGGGAGATGGGCATGTAAGTCCTCACCCTACAGTCCTCCAAACTTGCGAGCATTCTAGATCATCTATAACATTATTGTCTTGATTTCAAACCTTGCGTTTTCATCAACAGTTGGCCTTGCAATTCCACGTGAGAAGTCATATAGATTTGGTGCTGCATAATTCCTCATTGGAATATTGTGATCTGCAGCGAGGAAAACAAGATCCTACTGTTGTTTACTAAACCCTTCGTTCATTCTTGCCTGGTTGTTTTGATCATTGTTGTTATTGGCCATATTTCTTCTATGCCTATTGTGATTCTATCTTGCTCTAGGATGAAAAGTTCTTTCTATCTCAAGGTCGATATTGGGCTATGGGTTTGTTCTCGTACTCATGTACCGTCACCGCTAGAAAAATTTTAGATTCAGGACTATTCTAGGATTCTCTTTTTGCCGATTTGTATGCTTATTGTAAGTCTTGTGAATGGTGCCAAAAATCTAGATCTTTGTTTAAAAGAAATGAAATGCCTCTCATTTCAATTCTTGTTTTTGAAATATTTGACGTATGAGGCTTACATTTCATGGGTCCATTTCCTTCATTGTCTGGTTATTTGTACATTTTGCTTGGTGTGGATTATGTAACCAAGTGGGTCGAGGCAATCCCCACTAGAACAAATGATTCTTCTATTGTTACAAAATTTCTGAAAAATAACATCTTGTCTAGATTTTGGAATCCCTAGGGCCATTATAAGCGATCAAGGAACACATTTTTGTATTAGGATCGTAGAAGCATTATTGAGGAAATACAGAGTTCACCACCATGTAGCAACCGCTATCATCCTCAAATAAATGGCCAAGAGGAAATCTCAAATAGAGAAGTGAAGGACATTTTAGAAAAGACTGTGAAACCAAAAATAAAAGATTGGAGTTCCAAACTTAATGATGCGCTTTGGGCTTACAGAACTACTTTTAAGACGCCCATAGGTGCAATGACGTACAAAATTTTATATGGGCAAGGCATGCTATCTTCTAGTAAAGGTTGAACACAAAGCGTATTGGACAGTAAAACGATATAATTTGAATTTTGCCCAAGCCGGAAAGGAAAGACTTCTATAGCTACAACAATTGGAAGAGTTAAGACAAAATGCTTATGAAAATTAAAAAAATTTATAGGGAGAAAACCAAAATTTTTCATGACAAAGGCTTAATAAAAAAGGACTTCAAAATTGGACAAAAAGTTATGTTTTATAATTCTATATTACAATTTATGCTTGGAAAGCTCAAGTCCAAGTGGCCAGGTCCTTTTGAAATTACTAACATTTTCTCTTATGGTGCAGTTGAAATAAAAAGTCTTGAAAAAGGAAAAATCATCAAGGTGAATGGGCACGGAATTAAACTCTACAATGAAGAGCATGTAAACCAAGTCTAATTGGGCTTGCGTTTAGCTAATCCCTCATATACTTGACACTTCTCTTCACTAATGTTGAGCAAACAACGCTAAAAATTTGCAACAGAATAAAATATTCTCTTTCTTTCTTGTCATTTTCATTTTTTCTTCTTTTATTTTTTTTTTCCTTTTTCTTCTTTCTTTCTTATTTTAGAATTTCAAATAAATAAAATAATTTATTCTTCTCTTTTTCTTTGTAGGTGATTTACTCAATAAAAAGAAGAAAAGTAAAAGGATCTCTTCAATAAAAGTAATAAAAAAAAAAAAAGCAAGGAAATTCTCTCTCAAGCAAATAAACGATCAACAACAAAACTGGGGAAGTTTCTCTCTACATCCTTTATCTTTTGTTTCTTGAGTTTATTTGCTTATTCTAAACATAGAGGACAATGTTCCATCTTTAATTTGGGGGTGGGTAACATTGCATGTTTTTTATATTCTTTTGAGTATTCTTTTATTAGCTTTAGAAATGAGCCTCACTGAAAATTTTCGCATGTTTGGAAACCTTGAGCATCTGAGCTACGATTAATAGATTGTTGATTACTTTGAAAAATATGTCTATTGAATTCTTTATTCTTCAAAAGACCATTTTTGACTTGAATGCAATAAATTCAAAATTGAATAAATTCATGTTTGCACATTCAAGAATCTCATTCACTATGATTTTATGCATCATTTGTTTTTACTCAATCTCTTGATTCTTATTGATGAAACTTTGATAACGCACTCTTTCTAGTAAGGATACAAACAAAATTTTAGACCTTTTAAGTTTTTCAAACAAAATTTTGAAACTCTCTTTTAAAAGAAACTTTCTTTTCTTTTTAACTTCATAAAAAATCGAATATTTAGACATTTAGATATATTTAGAATCTTTAAACTCTTAGAAACTTCATATCTACTTAATTTTATTTGTTACCCCGATAGGAAAACTTTGTTCTAAGAACAACCATCTTGTTTTAGAGGCAAGTCTAGACATAGAGGAATAAAAAGGGCTTAGTGTATGTAAAAAAATTGCTAGCACAAAAAAAAAAAATAAAGTAGATTTGACAAATTAACATAACCTTCACTATCGTGTGTGTGTACATGGGTAGAGGTGAAAAGGGCTACCTTCATCGTGTTTCTGTTAGGGCCTGCGAAAAAAGAGTGATAGGTTCCCGACGGTGCGAGTATGAAAGCTATCCCTCTAAGTATAAGAAATGTCAATTACATATTGTGTGCGTGAGTTTAAAAAGGTATCCTTGTATTAGAATTACCTCTCTTCAATGCGAGTTAGATATATCATAGACCAATAACCGGTCTAGTGTAGGGTGAAGATGAATTGAAAGTTGGATGTCTCCTTTCTATTAGTTTAGGCCTTCAAGTAAACTAAAACTAGGTAGTCTTTTCTTTTATGATTTTGTAAGAAAAAGACATTTTCTTTTCAAAATAAGATTCAACCTTTTATTAGCAGGACTTTGAATTTCTAATGCTTGCTTATATCCTTACTTCCTTGATTGTTGAGAAAAGAGATGAGAATCAATTCATTGTCTAAGACACTTGAATGTATTGACCATTTGGATTGAAGATGAAAATGTGCCAACTTGAAAAAGTCAATTTTGATTAAATGAATGAAACTTTGAATAAATAATAAACAATTCATTTTCGCTTGAATATATGCATATTTCTAGTTTAGACTTGTTTGAGACAATCAAGAGTGAAGTTGGGGGTATTTTGATAGGTCTTGTAAAAGACTATCTTTTCTATGATAAAACCCTAAGATCTATCAGAATTGTTTGCTTAAAAATTAGGTAAACTCTAATTCCGACTCAACAAAGCTATTTTGGAAGATTTGGAGCTAATTTGAGCCAAATGACACCAAAAGATCACTTAACAAGAAGATCCATGATGAACTACCACTTTTCCCCTCAAGAGGAACAATTTAACACACTTTATCAATGCTTACAGGATTGTGACGTTCTTACAACACTGAGCCTGATGCTAGCTCGACGCTTGAAGATGGAATGCATCTATTTGCTGCAAAATAGGGCAGCATCGTAATGCTTAACCCAGGGTCGCAACACTCCAAATATTCACGGAATAGTCTGTGCACTTGCACAACCAAGCGTCAACGTAGCATTGCAATGCTAGCCCAACGCTTCTTGGCTTTTCTACGATTTAGCATTGCAACACTGGCCTTGGCATCGCGATGCTACACCTGCTGATATAATTTTGTTGTTTCATTTTCATCGAGGGAAGGAAGAAAAACTTAAACTTTTAATAAGAGACTTTGAATTTACAGACTTATTGTTGTAGATTTTGGAGAGATTCAATCAATTTGTATTCAATCTTTGTACCGATTATGCAACTATCAATGGATTTCTTGAAGAATTTCATCATCCATGAGTATGTAATCCTTTTTGTTGGGGAATTATTTAGATTGGCACTTTCTTGAGACTTTTCCTTGAAATTTCTTTCATGTAGTTACTTTATTTTGAATGTTCTTGCTTTAGAATAAAATTGATTAAGAATGAATTGACAACTCAAGATTAATCAATTGTTGTATGCAAAAATTACATAATTCTATAATAAATTTGTAATTAGGGTTGCAAGAATTAGTAATCTTGATAGAAAATGTGGACTTCTTTCTCTCTTTTCTTTAAAGAACCTATTAATTCAAAACATTCATACAATCAATCTTGAAATTTCAGTCTATTGATTTCAAGATTTGGAATAGTTAAGAAAACCCATGAGTTTAATGCAATTTAGGGATTAATATCTTTAGGAAGCAATTACGAACTCGATTGGGGGTAATTGTTAAATTAGCTAATTAGGGCATTAGAAATTTATTCTTAATGAACTATTGGATAATCTAATGGCATGATTCTTTGCTAAGTCAATGATAGAATTGTTTAGTTTACATAAAATCTCCAAGATTTAATTTTCAATTGAATCTTATCTCATAATCTCTCTTACTTCTCTCATTACTAAATTTCTACATCAATTTTTGCTTTTTCACTTAGTTTCTACCTCCTTAAAACAAACAACCCCCCATTTAATCTTTTGCATTTTGGAATTCAATTAGTCTATTTTAGTCCAATTAATAGAGGTTCTCTTGGGATCGACCTCTTACTCCACTATTACTACATGCTAATTTTAGTTGTAGTTAGAGCATTATAAATTTCATTTTTTTGGGTAAGATAGAACTAATGACACCTATTTTAACTCAAACACCATTTTTGGTGAGGACAACCTTATCTGCTCCTTGTACAACCTCTAGCCCAACCCGATTCAATAGGCTCCCAAACACTAAGATCCTACATAAGGAAGATATATACAATACATTATTGAAGGATAAAGTTTTTCCAGAGGTTTATTTTAAAAGAACTTTCCCATTCCCAAGCACTCCCGTCGTGGCAGAGTTACCCATGAACAACCATTCTCCATTAGTAGTGTTCTCTTAGTCATGGAAGAGCTCTCGATTTAAGTAGAAGTGTCTTGAAACTCCGGTGTCAAGAATCCAGTCAATTTCTTTTCCACTAGGTTGGCATCCACAACAATAGCTATTATGTCATCTTGTTTAACAAGATTAGCTTATGGGGTGGGTCGTTAATTTGACCTTCCTTTCCTTTAATTGCAATCGTAGGATTTGTGGCCAGGATTCTCATAGACATAGCAAATTAATTTATTCTTTTCAATCTTTCCACCAACAGCTCTGTGATGTCTCTTCTTTTGAGAGGAATTATTCTTTCTAGATTGCTTCTTGTAATTTTTAAACCTATCTTTGTTAACAATAGAAGATTCAACCAAGTTAGCATTAACTAAATTCAGATTTCTAGAAATTACATTATCTTTTAGCTTATTGGCTTCTTCCGTGCGCATATGACTAATAAACTTCTGGAGTGTCAGATCCTTCTTTTTGTGTTTTAGAAGGTTCCTATAGTCGCTCCAGGATGGGGAATTTTCTCAAGCAGTATATTTTCTTCGAGAACCTCACACATCTTCATGCCCTCAGAAAGAACGTTGGCTACCAAATTTTCATATTCATGAATCTGCTCCACTACAGTTTTCTCATCCATCATCTGAAATTATAGCCCTTTACCGATGACATACTTCTTGCGGTTTGCATCATCTCTGAGTGGTTTATTTTAAATAGCCAACTAATTGTTGAATTGTGGATTTGTAATGATCGTTGGTGATTGATAGGTTAGTTGGAGGTGTTGTTGATGTGTTTTGTTTGTAGTAAAAGTAAATCACATTTGGTTACTAAGTTTCTTATGGTGATATTGCTCCTTATTTAGGATTGTGAGTTATGATTCTATAGAAGCATGAACAAAGAAAAGGAGATGACATTTCAGCATTGTATGGGTTAATGGGAGGTAAGATATTATATATTTATTTGAATTCCTAGTTTTGGAAGGAAAAATGGTTGAGGGGATCTCTCTCTGTTCCTTTTTAGAGTTTCTGTACTTTTTGCTGAAGAACAATTTGATTGAATTATCCTATGTTCTTTTTTCCAAGGGAGATGAAAAAGTTTGACTTTACTTTGTTGTGATATTTGTGAAGGAAATCGAAACATGGGGATTTTCATGAGTAGTAGAAGGATCGTCCCAAATTTCATTCATATTTGAACATACACAATTATAGTCAAGAAATGGAAACAATAGGCTATGCAAAATACGAAATTACAGCATGCTTTACTATACGATCAAGGGATGGAATTAACATACCTTAGAAGACTCATCTTCAACACCCTTGATCACAAAGGCTCGTTCACAACAAGATGGCAATCACGAATGCTCGAACTCTACAACCGCTACACTACACGATCACATCGACCACAAATAGAAAGATTTCCAAGATTACGAACACAGTGGACTCCACACGAACACCACGAACAACCTCCATAAAACCTTGACTATGTCAAGTTGAGTATGACACCACCATAATGGCTACCTTGGTATTCTCGGTATGAAAATCCAGAAGTGTGGGCTCTGTGTGGATCAAGCTAGAGGACGAGACTGGAGGAGAACAAAATCGTAAAATGATTGAGCAAGTGGAAGATGTCAAAGTCTATCGTATAGACGATGCCCAATCGTTAACAAAAACTATATGATCATTTAGTAGAAGCTACATGATTGTTTAGCTCATCAGCCAGCTGAGTGTCTATCGTATATAAACACTTCACGATTGTCTAGTCTCTCCAAGCTATCGTTTAGCAAATCTAATTTACTTGATAGCCGTCGTGGGTATTTTCAAGAATGGAAATCTCAATTCAACAACTACTACTAAAATTAAGAAAACATGTTTCCTTTTTATTTCACAGTTATCATGAACCACCAATAACCTCCCACTCAATTTGTTAATTAGAGAAAAAGAGATAATTATCCAATAATTAATATTATTATAAATATATATGATAACCAACTTATCATACTATATTTATAACCTATAGTTTTAAAATTTCATCTCATGAAACATATAAACCATAACTCTTTTTCTATTTCATGGTCCTTAATGTAAATCTCATTTACATTAATTCTCCATTTGATTTATTTCATACACCATACTGATCATATCATATATAATCAAATTACCTCTTGTCAATTTGAACATTTCAAATCAACACCAAGAACTGATCCTCAACTTGAATTCATTGAGCTACCAGGGGGACCTAACGGACTTGTAGCTCGAAGCTCCAACGATACGTGAATAACTGACTAAACTCTTTAGTCATGGGGTCCGCCATCCGTTAATTTTCAGGCACTCCACTAAAGATCGACAGCTGAACTCTCCTTACTACAGATATATTATGTATCCATCATAACCAGTCAACAGTGCGATAACCCTTCATAGATTGCTCGTAAGTACAACTCGGCCAATAACCGTTATGCCCCTGTAGTTACATCTAACTCCTTAAGTACCACTGATCCTTCTAATGAACATAAGTCATAGTCCTGCTATGATTAAGTTCTTTTTTCCAAAGAGAAGCTGTTTTGGGAAGGAGTAAATTCCATCTTATGTAATTGAGTTCCCAACTCCTAAATCAGACAAGTCCCCAAAAAGGTAGGCATGTTGAGTTGGCAATCTTTTCCACTCTCACCCATACTAATTAAAGGATCGCCTTCAAAGGCAGGAGTTCCCAAAACACTCAGGATTGAGGTCATGTCACCTATGGTCGCTTAAGTAAGATGTAAGTCTCCAGTATCAACTGCGTTATATACAGAGAGGAATGATCTCGTGGTCCGGTCTTATACAAACTCTTAGGACACCCCCGATCACATGTCTCCACATGAATAGTCAGGATCTACTATCTGTTGTAGTTAACAACACTTACAAACCTCTACAAAGCGAGTCATATTCGTAGTGTCATCAAGATCAGGTATCCCACCTTAATCCTTATACTACAGACCTATTTAGGTTATCACTTAAGGCATGATCCACTTGTATATCTCATATACATGCTTAAGTTTACATACAATAACCATAGAGCTTTGTTTATTGGATATGAGTAAATGCCTGAATGAAATAACTCTTATTTTATTCATAGCAATGTGTATATATTACAAACAATGAAACTCCAGGAGAATTAGGTCACCAATCCCAACAATTTGGCTTATAGATTATGTGCATTTTTCTGTTGTTGAAGAACGAGTTGGTTGAATTATACTATATTCTTTCTTTTTCTTCATTTTTTTTTTTTTTTAGGGGAGAGGGGGTTGAAAAAGCTTATTAGTCTTTATTTTGTTAGGATCTTATTGGGATATTTTGCATGCATAGTGTTTATTTTTGCTGAAAAGAACAACTTGATTCAGTTTGAATATGATTTGAGAGGATATAAATATTTGAATATGATTCAAGTATTAATTATATGAATTAGATTCATATAGTTAAATTTAAAATAAATCAGATTTATATTAAATATCATGGTTGAGAGAATTAAACTATAGGCTATATTGTATTTGATACAATATAGAAACCATAGGTTATATGTTACATGAGATATAACATATAGTTATGTATATATGTATATGTATAATAAATTAGTTATTATAAATATAGATATATATTATATTAATTCAAATTAAATTATTTTTTAATTCAATTTGATTTTGAATTAATGGGAAGGAATTTTCCCTCCCCAATAATCTCTCAACCCATGTAATGTGTGGTAGTTGGCAAAAGAGGATATAATCATCTTCATCCTCGTAGATCTAAAAGAGAACAATACAATTTTGTAAGTTTTTTCTACTCTCTCACTTTGCTTTCTAAAAGAAAAATTCTCTCAAATCCCTTCTCTCACCAAAATAACTAGATCCCACGACTCCCGGGTTCTCATCCTGAGATTACGGAGGAAATCAAGTGGTTTTGAACTATTCAATTTGAGGGTTTTTACATGAGGATCAGATCTTCAAAGGTAAGGGATCTTGAACCCTAAAATTTTATTCTTCTATATTTTTTTTAGCATGGTGTATTTTATATCTTAAATGCACAATGTTCTATTTTTCTACCGTAAATTATGAGTTCTTTGAAATTTAAAAAAATTGGGATGATCCGCTTCCGCTCAAGGACCCTTAATGGATTCCTTTAATTGGTAATAGAGTCATTGGGTTTGATTCCAATTTTTCCCTAATTTTTCGGATTTTTTTTTTTTTTTTTTTTTTTACATTTTTTTAGAACGACCAACACGAAAATAATATTATTCCTTTGTGGGTAATTCATTCTAATTATTCTTATGATAACTTATGTGTTAAATGGTTTGCGTTAATGGATGTTTCGGGATTGGAGTGTACAGATTTGTCACATTTTTTTAAAAATTTTTTTTGTAAGGGCCCATGTTTTTAGGGCATTAATTTGTGAGAGGCATTAATTTGTGAGAGTTTGTATTTTTTTTTTTTTTTTTTTTTTGTTGAGTCATTTGGGATGTTCCTGGTCGATTTATAGAGAAAACAAGGTGAATTTGCATGGCGTTTCGAAGAAGTTTGAAGCAATGTAGTGGCATCTGTACTATAGCGTTGCAATGATGTGCTCTAGTATTGCGATGCTACGATGTGGCGAACGAAGAAAACTTTGTAGCGTCGCGACGCTCCGAGACGGAGTTTTCAGTGGTTCAGCTCTGGTTTGCGCGTGGTTCGTGATCTGCTAATCTGGTTCAGTTCGTGGATTCTTCAGTTCAAGTTGTTTAGGTTCATCTAAACTGGTTCCTGGTTTGGCTTGAACGATTCAAGACCCGATTTACCTGTTTCGAACCGGATGGATTTATATCTTGTAATAGTTATTTTTCTTTTCTAATAGGTGTCCAATCCCAAACCATTAATTATTTTTATATTGTGCATGTGATGTATGATTTAATTTTATTATTATATGTCGTAATGTATGTCATACAATATAAAATCTCACTATAGGTTATGCATTTAGTTTCATGCATCATATAATATAAAAGTTATAATATATGCATGCATGAATTAATAGTATATCCATGCATTATTTATATTATAATTGTTATAATATATAGTTCAATGTATGTATGGATGTATGCTATAGTTTGTTTCATTACGTATTTATACAAATGTTATATTTGTTAGTAATGAAATGAATTTGCACGAAGCATGACACTACCTTATATAATTTATAAATGTTATAATTTAAGTATGCCAAAGCATGCAATCTACATTTTAATTTGTTTCATTTGTTTATAATGGTTATAACTAAATGAAATTATAAATTAAAATTAATAATTCAGAATTGCATGCAAACCTTAGGTTAAAATCATCTTTTAAAATTGTTTTAAAACATGATTCAAATAGACCTAAGATCATTTTTCTAATGAGATTATAAATTTAAGTTTAATATTTTAATCGGTTTAATAGGATTAAATTGGTTCTTAATCAAAAGATTAACATTGTAACAAATATATCTATAAGGGACATTTTGTCTAAGGCTAGTTATGTCTAGGCTGGGGTATTTAAGTTGATGAAAATGTAACACCCTTACCTGGAAAGGTGAATTAGATAGATTTTATTACAAGCATGCAATATTTGATTAAAGTTTGTTAAAGTGTATAATAAACCTTAATCAAAATTGTTTAACTATCCAAGGATAAGTTTTGATTTTGGGCAAATTAAACATTCATTTAGTTAAAATCAGTAGTCGATTTTTCTTATGTTAATTAACCCTAGCACTAAGTGGGAGGAAATTGGGTAAAAGATACTTTATTTTTCCTCTTCACATTTTTCGCTAAAAGTTCACATGGTGAAATCTATACTCGACCTCGAGGCACCTTGAGTGTCCCTCTATAGATGGTGTTTGTATAGATCAATATCAAGATGAATAGAGAGAGTGTTTATAGTAAGTGGGAGAGGGACGTGTGACAACACATCCCTCAGTCTCTCTCACAAGCACACGCACATGCACATGCTCACACACACGCACGGACTCGCAAACACACACACACACACTAAAATAGACATTTAATGACGAACAATTGGCATTAAACAGAACCGACATTGAAGACCTTTAATAATACCATCTTTAATGTTGGTTGCTAACTGGCATTGTATTGTACCCCTTCATGTCGATTTTCAACTGACATTATAGCCATGTTTTTACTAGTGTAATTGTAACGACCCGACTTTTCGAGATCTCTAACATGGGTCGTTACTATAGACATGCATGCATGAAATTTAAATGGACATCTTTTCATAACTTGGTAAAACCAAATAAACAACATAAAACCAATATTTTCATAAAACTAAATAACTGAGATTCAAGTAGCAAGGTACTCTTAAAACCATAAGAGAGACTAGAAAATCCTCGTGAAAAGTTTGAAAACACAAATACCAAAATTTCAAGTCCAAACATCAAAACTAGAAACTTTAAGACATCAAATCCTGAAAACATGAGCGGAAGCATATGACTAGTGTAAACCCCAAACTCTACGTTTCCTATATAAGCATGTTTAGCCATAAGAATGTTATATTAATTATTTGATAAGTGGAGATCCATGGTTACTTATAAGGGTTACAAAGGAAGGGAAGGAAAAACAAATTAATTGAAGAAACTCACTAATTGGAATTGGCCGGAAGCACTAAGTGCTGGATGAGGTGGTGATTTGACCATTGAACATGGGAGGCGGTAGGAAGTATAAAAGAAAGAGGAACTTCAGAAGCTCGATTTTGGCAAAATGACTTAAGCAAATTAAGTGAAATTGATGCCATTTGAGATCTGGGAGAATCTATATTTTGAGGTTGTTTTTCCGGAGAAAGATCTCACAGGAAGAAGAACAAAAAGGGAAGAATTTGCAGAAGGGGCAGACTCTCGGATTAATCAAGGCTCGGAGTGAAAATTGGAAGCTCCAAACCAAATTACAAGGAATTTGGGGTTGAGATTTTAAGGTAAGAAAGTTAACTCAATTTTAAACAATTTTGTAGAAGGAAGCTTCTTAAAAAGAGTTCTAGATGTTGAGTTATGAATTTTTTAAGTTGAAATAGGAAATCGGTGCGTAAACAGGCAACTGCTTAGGAAGATTAAACAAGCAGCTCACCATAGTGAGTGAGAGCAAGAGCGAGATAAGAAAATGAGTGAGAGCGTGAGCGAGATAAGGAAGAGGTGGATCTCACTAAGGATGAAAATCTCGTTGGTTTTGGGCTGAATCTCACTAGAAAGTGGCAAATCTTGCTGGAAAGTGGTAAATTTCGTTAGAAGTGGTAAATCTCACTCGTGAGGATGATCTCGCTCATGAGACTGATCTCGCTCATGATGATCATCTCGCTAGTAATGCTGATTTTTATTGATGAAAGTTTCATTAGTAACTAAACTATCTAAAGCATTTTGATGAAAATTCTAAAGAATCTAATCGGGAATTATGTCCTTTCAGACCAAGAGGAGCTAGGAGAGGCATATAAATCGTTAAGAACCCCGACGAGCTGTGAGTGACTAAAATGAACTTAATGCTTTCAATGTTTATGTATAAAAGACCATGTAAGTTACAACGATGTTGAAGATGAATTTATACTTTCTCAAGCAATAAATGTTTAATGAATAGCATAGCGTATCTTCTACAGCTTGTACATGTTTTAACGCATGCCAAGGTATGTTGTGAGTTCACTACAAAAGTTAAGTTCCTATGATGAAGCATGCATTTTGGTGGAAGGCTATGATAGAATGAATCTTTGTGTAAATATTATGCAATTAAGCCTAATTTGATGCTAGAAAATAACCCGGTTTTGAAGGACACGGAGAAGGTATCTAGGTAATAGTACCTAAGGTGTTAACGGTATTTAGAAAACTCCACGTGCACGTAGGTAGTTCTGAATGAGAGACCGAAGTATGGGTCTCCTAGGCCATATACCAGCAAAGGGAGGCCGAAGTATGGGTCTCTTGGCCAGTGACAGATGTTGGGAGCTAGAGCGACGTATGCCCGTTCTCAACTAAGAAATAATGATGTTTAATGATGTTTAAGAATGTTTATCAATGTTCATGTTTAGAGGAAGGTGTTTGAGATGCTCATCGATATATTTACATATTTATAATGATGTAATGCATGGTGTAATATGATTTTATAGTTACTCACTGGACTACTAGTTCACAGATTTTCTATGTTTTCCTTTTCCAAGTAACGATCAGATTCCTCAAGGTTGATCCTGCTGTTGCTTGCCACTGAAAGGCCTGGCTTGTTAAGAAGAATTTAGGTTCATGTTTTGAGGGGATTAGGGCTTTGTTAATGAAGTTTGGGCCTAACTGTAAATATTTTACCTGTAGATGTCATATCATGACTGTTTGCATGTGATTATATAAACTTATGTAGAACCTTATGGCAACGTGTTGTATGTGTACATTAATAATATTTAACAGGTTGGTATTCAGGTTAGAGGCTAAGATGGTAAGTGCTGGCAGTAGGGCTAGTAACTACTACCGTCATATCTTTTTCCAGATTAAGAGGGTAATCTGGGAGGTGTGACAACTAGTCCCAGTGGCTCGATCACGGATTTTGCTTGCCATTCGCCAACATGCTTTTACCCTTACCTGGAAAAAAAAAAAACATAGGAAAGAGTGAGCATAAAAATACTCAGTAACCCCACTACCGAGGTCAAGCTAAGAATTTATCTCCAATAAATGCAACATGAACTGAAACCCGTTACTAGTGGGCCTTGAAGATTTCTCTTACATGGCACTCTTTTTCCTTTCTTGTAGAATGCATCTCTTACGTACACCCCAGGTCCTCTCTACGAATGTAGGGACGTGTACCTCTTTTGTACACATGGTTATGCATACACCTCTTTCGTATATACATAACCCACTGAATATGTACCTCTTATGTACACATAGTTATGCATCCACCTCTTTCGTATATACATAACCCATTGAGTGTATATCTTTTTCGCACACCCCAGATCCTCTTTATGAATGTAGGGATACATATTTCTTTCGTACACATGGTTATATATACACCTTTTTCGTATACACATAACCCACTGAACGTGCACCTCTTATGTACACCCCAGTACCCTCTAGTACATATCACTTTCATACACACTAACCCTAGTACATCTTTTTCATGTACTAGCGCCCTCGGACATGTATCACTTTCATGCAGTCAAATAATCTGGAAAGGAAAAGAGGTTGCATCTAACTTCATATTACAAATAACATTCACATAATCATGAATCCTCTAAAATCTCCTCATCAAAGCCATATTCATATTAATTAACCTCAACATACGTAATTAATCTAGTGTTAATGGATCTACTTTAGTACATTACTTTCATTCACTAAACTATGTAAAGCTGTCTCTTATACACATCTAGATGTGTATAAGAGACAGATCCTAGTACATCTATTTCATGTACTAGCGCCTTCAGACGTGCATCACTTTCATGCAGTCAAATAATCTGGAAAGGAAAAGAGGTTGCATCTAACTTCATATTACAAATAACATTCACATAATCATGAATCCTCTAAAATCTCCTCATCAAAGCCATATTAATTAACCTCAACATACGTAATTAATCTAGTGTTAATGGATCTACTTTAGTACATTACTTTCATTCACTAAACTATGTAAACAATCAAGTATTCGAGATTTCATAATATATCATACGATCTACATATTCTCATAATAAATCGCATAACTATATGAATCAGCAAATGTCGAATCCTCATCTAACTTTAAGACATTTCAGTAGGAGTGTCATTTAACTTATATTTAAGGGTTATGCTCAATCATCCTTTTAATATAACTCATAAAATTCTAAATCAAGATCATACATAATCATATTTAGATATATTACTACATGCTCATATATCCTTCCTAAATAGTCCATTCAACCTTAGAACCATTAAAATTATCTTCATAAACCATTCTGTCCTCGCTAATGTCAATTCTTGAATCAAACCCTATGCATAAACCAAAATTTACTTCAACATAAAAATTTAATCCCAAAACACAAATTTACCTTACCCTTAACCAAATAGTGGCTTGACCTAAACTCACTCCAAAGCTTCGAATAATAATTTAATCTTTTGCACATTCAATAATAGGCATTAAAAATATACATTACAGTGATTACATCAAGGCCCAAAAGGATTCCAGAATCTGATTCTCACAAAATTCACCTATATGATCCTTAACACTTGATGGTCAACAAGCCAACATTCTCTAAACCTTGAATCTAAAATTCCAACGTCATGAATGAATCGATTGGACCACAATTTTAGTGGGTAACCATAAATCTAGGTCAAAACTTGATAGGCATTCAAGTTACTTTAAGAAAATCCATAAAAATACCCATTAACTTACCCAAAATCTCAAGAATAAGAAAACCCACACAGTAGACCCACAACGGCATCTTGACGACGGTAACAACCACCGCGGGTAGGTCTGCAAGGCTGGACAGACGAGCAGTGCGTGGGTCGAGGTTGGGCGACGCGGGCTGCAAGCGTGGACGAGGCTGGGCGGCGCGCGGCTTCAGATCTGGGCGGCGCAGACTGAAGAGAGGCGGCATGCAGAAGCGGAGTGGTGATAAAGGAGACTCGGTCAAGGCAGCCTGGCAACTGGCTGGTCTAGGAAGCGATGCACGGCTGAGCTCGTCTGTCCTGGTGACGCGAGCGGCTGGAGATGACCGTCGGAGCGATGGTCACGAACTGGGTCATGCGGAGAAGCGGTGGCGATCTAAGGCTGGGGAAGAGTGTTCACGCGACGAGGAAAATTTTGGGGGAAGTTATCGGTTTGCGTGCAAGAGGGAAAGGGAAGAAAGGCTTTATAAAAAATATANTAAAAAAAAATATATTATTTAATTTATATAAATATTATTTTATTTTATTTTATTCTATTCCTTGAATACATAAATACAAACAAATTTTTTGAACCCTTTTCTTCTCATCTTCAAATCATAAATTTAAAAATCAAACCAATCACATTCCCTAAATTATAAATTTAAAAAAATATCTAGGCATTAACTAAAAATTAACTTACTTAAAATTAAATTTAATTGCGATATAAATCAAACTCTTTCCTTTAAACAAATCTAAATTTCAAAATTAATAAAATTGTCCTCAAATTTTACGAAAATACAAAATTTGAATTATAAAAACTTGGGATATTGCAGTAATTGATTTAATTTTTTATTTAAAGAATTCTTAAACTTTTATCAAATAATTTAGATCAAACAGAATTAGTTGCTTTTCCAATCATATAAAATTTTAGATTATAATAAATAATAAACTAAATGTGAGATATAAAAATAATTGAAATAATAAATGTACTTTGAATCATATAAATAAATTACTCCAATTGAGCATTAATTTACAAAACATCGTAACTAGTTCTTCTTAATTTAAAATTAAAATTTACCAAACAATATTTTACTTCTTTTACAAAATTTTCTAAAAGCACAATGACTAACAATTACTTAGGGTCTGTTTCGTAAAGAATTCGGATTTTAGTTGATGATTTCAGATTCATTGAGTTCAGCAAATATGTATTTGACTAACATCCTAGATTCTATTTTTTAAAACTGTCTTCGGATTTTGTGATCAAAATAGTCATAATTCTAAAAATAACATTTCTATATTTTCATTATTGTATGCAAATATTGAATTTTAAAATTTAAAATGCAGAATTATACTAAGTAAAGATAAAAATATTTAAAAATAAAATATATCATGTTGTAAACTGAATCTCATTCTTTTAAGAAAAATATAATATGTATTATCTAATGTAATATAAATTATATAATATTTCAAAATAATAATGATATAATTTGTTTTAACATAAATCATATTCATAAATAAATTAATAATAGTTTATTATCAACTAAATATTAGTAGATAACTATAACTAGTTTTATGATTTATAAATGTATAGTATCAAACAAAGATTAAATAATTGTTTAAATTAGAATCTAATTTGTGAATATGCTACCAAACACACATATGAAAACATGAAATACAACTTTAACTGAATCGAACATATTTGAATAACATAAATTTGTTAGTTGGAACTTTGAACAACCAAGTATGGGGGACTCGCTTGTAGTTATTTACGATTATGACACTATGGTTTAAAGTAATGAGCTATATAAACTCTCAAATCCTAAAGGTATCATTTGTTTATTCAGAAAACTCTCTCTAAAAATACTGTTCTCCCTATGTCCCATGGACGTAGTAAAACACTGTTACTGAACTACATATATCTGTGTGCTGATTTTTTTTTTTTTTATCGTTTTTTAATATTCTTTAATTGATGACTTCGTAATAGTACCTTTATTTCCAAATTTCTATTTTTAGATTCTCTACGAAACAGACCCTTAAAAATTACAAGAATCCTAAACTAAGTCTAAATCTTTATAAACTAACTTTAACATTTATATTATTTCTGGTATTCTTTAAGTGCATGTTTGGGAGTGATTTTGAAAATTTGAAATTCATTTTTTATTATCTTCAAAATCATTCATAAACACATTTTCAATCCATCATAATTAATCTAATATTTATTTTTACACTTTTATATGTAGTTTTCTTATCATCAAATTCATTTTGAGTGATTAAAAACATGTGTTTTAGATTGATTTTAAAAATATCAAAAGTGATTTGTTGTGCTTTTGGTTGTGTTAGAGATTTGGTATTGGCAATATTTTTTAAGGATGACCCTCAGATTGTCCCTCGAATTGTCTTTCAAAATGTTGATCCTTATCTGAAAGTCCCTTGCTGATTATTATTATAGATTTTTTCCTTCTCTCCGTTGTGCTTGCTATTTTTTTGTTTATTTTTCTCTATTTTCCCTCGAGTTGTCCGTCAAATTATCTTGAGAAGGAATTCACATACTTAGGGGGGAGGCTAAGTATTCTAAGTGAAGTGATCTTCATTTGAAGTGGGAAAGATAGAAGTTTGAGTTGAGAGGGAGTCCCAAACTTAAGGGGAGCCTAATTGATCGTTCATTAATATTCTTATTTAGGGGATCCTAAGTAAGTAGAAAGTGAGGAGATCTCACACCTAGGGGAGCCTAAGTTTCATTTTGAGAGAGAGTTTCACACTTAGGGGAGCCTAAGTGATCGTTCTCTAAGTTGAGTTATTAGAGTATCACTGTAATTGTCGTTTATTTATAGATAAATACGTCATTGTAATTTCTTTACTTAAGAAAATATCTTCCACGGGCACATTATCCCTAGATAGGTGATACTGCACCGAACTAGGATAGCGAACTCTATATTCTATGTTCTGACTTTATTTTTCTGCATTTATATTTGATGTTCTTGGAATTATTGTAACATCATGTGTAACAAGTTTTGTCGTGTGTTAGATAATCTGTATTTTATATTGGAGCATAACAATCCTTCCTTCCAAAATTTCGATAAGTCTCCAGCTCACATTTGGGAAGATATCATTTATATGGCCGCTTTATGCTGCACTAAATCTTTCTTAATTAAGATGCATTTATTATTTCGCTCAATTCAAAGGCTTTCCTTCAGCCTATAATTTATTTCATATTATTGACTCTAAGCTTCTCTCTAGTTCTTCCTTATAATCTCTTTTTGTGTGTAATGCATCTACTTTTAGGTTGGGGTATCATGGATGCTATGGATGTGTCAACCTAGTTAAGATATCCCAGTATACCTTTTGGTCTCATATCTTCTCGTAATTTTTTTCAAAAAAAAAAAAAAAATCAAAACTGATTTTAACCATTTTGAATCATTACAAACATGCCTAACCCTTATTAAACCTAAACCTCTTTAAACTTACACGATTCAAGGAGATATACAATGAGTCGCAATAGTCAAATCTTAATTGATTAGGATGGAGATTAATTTCTATGTTTGATTAGAATTAGGATTAGTTTGCTTGGTTTGTTAAGATTAGAATAGTTTCTTTGTAATAACCCGATCCCCTAGGACTTATGTTAAGCTGTTACGAAATACATGCATGTATGGAACTCAAAACGATACTCGGTTATGGCGAAATAAATGCTAATTAAATAAGGTAAGTTCAAAAGACTTTCATTAAATTCAAATACTAAATCAATGTAGGGTACCCATAATCATAAAGGATAATAAAAATAAATGAAAAACGATTCTTAAAAGTAGTTTTAAAACATCAAAAAACTAAAAATTTAAGAGAAACATGAAAAGAACTTTAAATCTCATGAGCGAAGCGTAAAAAACTAGTCCCATGGCTCGATCACGATTTCACTGTCCATCCCCAGGCATCTCTTACCCTTACCTGGAAAAACAATAGCATGAGAAAGGAATAAGTATAAAATTACTCAGTAAGTAACCCCACTACTGGTCAGATGGTATTCTTTTCCTCTAGATCCCCACCTCTGGTGAAACATATAAACTACTCTTCCTCATTTGGACACATATGCACATGAAACAAGAAGGAGACTGAGTGCTACCTACTATAGTTAAGTTTGCCCACTACCTCTAGTGAATTCCCGAAGAGACCACAAATGGGTGAATCCCGAAGGAAACACAAATTGGTGGAATCCCGAAGGAAACACAAATTCTAATGGATCTAAAAACGAATTCAGTAAGGACATTTGCACATCTCAAACATCATAATCATCACTGTAACAAATCTATGACGTACATATAAACCTCAACTCATGGCTCTACACCATTACACATATACTTCTAGCATCATGGTTCTACAACATACCATGGTATACCTCAACATCATGGTCTATAAATACATGTAACCTCCAAAAGCATCAAAATCAAATACAACCATATAGAGCACATTACCATCATTATTACTAGCATCAAGTTGTCTATGTGCATAATTTAATAATCAGATCTCGTACCAAACAACTTTGTCATATTTACTATTAGTCTAATCATGCTAACATTCTTTGCCATAAACATACATTTATTCAGCTGCATACATTCAATGCTTGGCCTGTGGCAGTCCAGTAAGTAAGATTAATTGCCTTGATTATTAGGTCGAACCAAAACAATGAATTCTTTGTGAAATTCTTGAAATCCTTTAATCAAGCCTAAACATAAACCAAGCTTTAAAAATTTAATAGTAAGGCAAATTCCAAACACCTAATATTACAAATATTTCCAGATCCTTACCTAAGGTGTGAATCAATTCAAAATTCACCTCCAAACCTCCAATTTAAGGCCCAAATAATTATGCCTAAAACCAAACTCTTCTTCATCTGATTGAAATTCTTGAATCAACTCCCTATATAATGGCTTACATGATTAAGTTGATCAAATACATACTTCACTACAATGGTCTCAAAATAATTATCCACATGTAGCTTCGTCAAATCAACTTCCAAATGACTTTACCAAATTTCTTCAACAACCAAAATTAATCCAAAGAGGTAATGAAAGCATAAACTTACCAAACTCGCTAAAACATCAACTTCACTGAACACCAACCTCAATTACCTTCACAAACTCGATCAAAGTTGAAACACAATGTATAACCAATTGATTACCAAAAGTAGTGAGTATTTCAAGAATCACCAAAAAAACTAAATGGCAGAAATCACACCAAATAGATAGATCCCATGACGGCCAAAAGCGACGTACCTTGGAGCAATGTGGACGGATCTGAAGAAGAAAGTAGCGGCTGGATTTTGAGAGGTGACAGACGGGGCTCACGAATGTGGAAAGAAAAAGGGGGGTTGACTTTTTAAAGATATAATAATAATAAAACAAAAAGAGAGTAAAATAAATAACATTTAATTCCTTCCGTTTTTACATTAAATTTTTTTCTGTGTTCCAAAAAAAATATTCCTGCATTAATTTTCATTTCAAATTGAATAATTTCACGCCAAGAATTAAATTCCCGCACTTATACTTGAAGTCCAAAATTCCTAAAATGCCCTCCAACTAATAACAATTACTGAAATTCCAAATAATAAAGTTACTGAAATTACATTATTACTAAAAAAATATGCGGGGTGTTACATTCTTCCCTCCTCAAAGAACTTTCGTCCTCGAAAGTTCATTCTTGAAAAAGCTCCAGGTACTGGACCTTCATCTCATTCTCCCACTCCCAAATAGCCTCCTCAAACTGGTACTTCTGCCACAAAACTTTCACGAGTGCTATTTCCCTATTGTGTAACTTTTTCACCTCTCTGGCGAAAAATCTACCCAGGCCTCTCGTCATAATTCAAGTTGTCATTCAACTGTAAAGGCTCAAAATCCACTATATGGGATGGATCTATCACATACTTTCTCAGCATCGAAATATGGAAGACATCACGGACTGAAGACAGAGTTGGAGGTAATGCCAATCGATAAGCTACGGGGCCAATTTGCTCCAAGACCTCGAAAGGTCCAACGAATCTCAGACTCAACTTCCCTTTCCTACTGAACTTCAGAATACCTTTTATAGGTGCCACCCTTAAGAACACTTTATCATCAATCTCAAATTCTAGGTCCTTGCGTCTCACATCGGCATAGCTTTTCTGTCTACTCTGAGCTGTTTGCATACGAGTTCTGATTTTCTATATTGCCTCATTCATGGTCTGCATTAGCTCAGGACCTAGCAACTTCCTCTCACCAACTTCACCCTAGGATACTGGAGACTTGCAACTCTTTCCATATAGGGCCTCAAATGGAAATGTACTAGTGGCAGACTGATAGCTATTATTATATGCAAATTCCATTAAATGCAGGTGAGAGTCCCAACTCCCTAAAAACTCTAGTGCACAAGCGCACAACATATCTTCCAATATCTGGTTTAGACGTTCTATTTAACCATCAGTCTATAGGTGAAAATTGTACCAAAATCCAATCGAGTACCCAATGCTAACTGGAGACTCTTAAAAAAAAAAACTAGATGTAAAACGAGGGTCATCGCTTGACATAGCTGAAACTAGTACCAAAAGAGGTGTAACAACCCCTTCCATAAATAACTATGAAACTTAAGATGTTGAAAATCAACAACACTTTTACACGTCTGAGCTGAGAACTGTTAAAACGATCACGAAGTTAAGAAAGTCTTATATACTAAAAACATATATCTGAGCCTACCATGTCACAGGGAAAACTTCATATGTGCAGTGAAGAAACTGGTCATACTATATAATGCATCATCTGATGATACGTACCAGAACAAATCTCGTCAACTGAAAACTGCTTCTACTCTAGAAGCGCCAATTGTGATGTCTTTCCTAGGGTCTACATGTCTGAGAATAACTCTGTCTAATTAAGTCTCACATTCATGAGAAACTCATCATGAGGCTCTATGCTGTCATGGGCTATAAAACTTGCTTGAGCCAATGCTCATATTATTCTTTAGCCTTAAAATAATCACATATCATTAGTTAGACCCTATTGCGGATGAGTCTAAAATTCCCTCTGAAAATGAGGTTTTGAAGTCCCTAGATGCTAAAGCATCAATCAATTGATAACACATTTCCATAACCTCGTAATAACTGTAATTGATCCCTGTTGTTAGTTTTTACGATAAAATCTTCTTGATTCATAAGTCATAGCTTGAATTACTCGTACTCTCTAGATCTAGTTAATTCATTGCCCATGCAAGGGAAAACGTACTATCCTATACTGCTCCAAACCCACCTATAGCAACTTCTTGTTATCAACTCAACTTTATTACCCGTCTATCCCTTATGCCAGTGGTGATATTGGAAGATCCTACTTACTTTTGTGCATATACCACTTTTTTCTACCTCAAGTTGGATTGATTTCCTTTTTCAATCAAATTGATGGTCTTGCCAGTTCATGTTTCGAACTTGCACACTACATCAAAATCCCTTAAATCTTACTAATGCCTTTGATGGTTTACCTCTTAACTAATGAAGCATCAACATACCATGTCAATAGTTCTTGAATATCTACTATTACTAGTAACTCCATTTTAGCTTATCCCTTCTCAACCTTTTATTTCGGTAATAGATTCTTGTGTTAAAAAAAAGTTCCATACCAATCACCTATGTAAGTTATCTTTCCATCCAACTCATATTCTCCTAAAATTCCACATGATAATGAGATATTTTTCTTTTACACCAAAACAAATTCCTTGTAACCCCCCATATCATACTTCCAAACCATATTTAACTGGGAATTTTGAACACATTAAATTCCTTTCTATTTCTAAAAGAGTAAACTTTCTTGGATACTTTTTTTTTCTATTTTCCAAGTGGAACATAATCTCTTTACTAAAGTACATTTTACTTAACTCCTCCATAAGTCTTATCTCTTTCACTAAGAATTTTCATCTTGCGGAATTATCCTTTGGCAATTTTCATGCTTTTAAACTCCAAAATACTTTTGTTTGTTCGTATTTGTCCAACTTCGATCTCCTCATCACAGTAAGGCTATGGATTTAATTAATCTAGGCACTCTAAAATAATCCTTCAACCCAAACAAATAACACTTTGCTTTATCCCCTTTAAGTCTAAACTCATGTCCAACTATTTTGGCTTCCTTTAATGACATCAACGTAGTTGATATTCCAAAAGAATCCTTCATATCACTACACATACTTTACCTAGTCCATCAAGTCGTAGTATTACCAAAGTGATTATGACTTATTAATCATTTCCAAAATTCCTCTCAAAATGTTTGGTTTTAGTATCTCAGAACCTTTAATAAATTTAGTCTCTCTTTTTTTTTTTTTTTTTTTTTGTCTCCTTCTTATCCATAAAACGACTTTTAACTTTATAATTGAGTATGTGGCCTATGAAGAAATTTATTTATACCGCCTCCAATTGCACCACAAAACATAACACTAATCCTTAATGAATTCTTGTCAAGACAATTTTATCCCGGGGCTTAAACATATACATACCTTTATTCCTAAACTGTCATAACTCTACATAGTTTCATCAACCTTTAACATTGCTTAACTGAGGTATATATTTGTTCGTTTCTAACATAATTTCTATAAGATTAACTAGTGCCAAGTGACCTCATAATTTATTTTATTTTATTTTTCTCCTTTTGTAGTGTCGTACCTGATAATCTTCTTATAATAACTTCTAACGAGTCACTGACCTAGCATTAGAACATAACTGGTGCATTTAAGATAAACAAATATTTCAATGCATAACTATCATAAAACTTGTAATTGATAAGACATACCTGGCGATGATGAGGAATCCGTTACTGGGCCACAGAGACTATCTAGACTTACGTAGTAAGTCAGTCTACAGAACCCAAAACATGGGCTCTGATACCAACTGTAACGACCCGATCCCCTAGGACTTAAGTTTTGCCGTTACTAAATACATGAATGCATGGAACTTAAAACGACACTTGGTTATGGCGAAATAAATGCTAATTAAATAAGGTAAGTTCAAAAGACTTTCATTAAATTCAAATACTAAATCAATAGTAGGGTACCCTTAAATCATAAAGGATAATAAATAAATCTGAAAAAACTATTCTTAAAAGTAAGTTTTAAACATCAAAACTAAAAATTAAGAGAAACATAAGTTTTAAACATCAAAACTAAAAATTAAGAGAAACATGAAAAGAACTTTAAATCTAAATAGCGGAAGGGTAAAAAACTAGTCCCAGTGGCTCGATCACGAATTTCACTTGTCCATCGCCGGTGCATCTCTACCCTTACCTGAAACAATAACATGAGAAAGAATGAGTATAAAATACTCAGTAAGTAACCCCACTACTAGGGTCGGGATGGGTATCTATTTCCTCTAGATACCCACCTCTGGTGAAACATATAAACTGCTCTAGCCCTCATGGGACACATATGAACATGAAACAAGAAGGAGACTGAGTCCTATCCTACTGTAGTTAAGTATGCCCACTAGTGAATCCCGAAGGAGACACAAACTGGTGAATCCTGAAGGAAACACAAACTGGTGAATCTCGAAGGACACACAAACTAGTGAATCTCGAAGGAAACACAAATTGGTGAATCTCGAAGGAAACACAAAATCTAATGGGCATCTAACTAATCAGTAAGGACATTTGCACAGTCTCAACATCATAATCATCACTGTACAAATCTATGACGTACATATAAACCTCAACATCATGGCTCTACAACATACACATATACTTCAGCATCATGGTTCTACAACATACATGTATACCTCAACATCATGGTTCTATAAGATACATGTATACCTCAAAATCATCAAATCAAATACAACCATATAGAAGCACATACCATCTTATACTAGCATTCAAGTGTCTATGTGCATAATTAAATAATTCAGATCTCGTACCAAAACATACTTTGATCATATTATACTATTAGTCTATCATGCTAACATTCTGCCATAACATACATTTATCATGCTAGCATACATCTAATGCTTGGCCGGTGGCAGTTCCAGTAGTAAGATTAATTTCCTTGATATTAGGTCGAACCAAAAGCAATTGAATCTTTGTGAAATTCTTGAATCCTTAATCAAGCCTAAACATAAACCAAGCTTTAAAATTAATAGTTAAGGCCAAATTCCAAACACCTAAATATTACAAAATATTTCCAGATAACCTTACCTAAGGTGTGATCCAATTCAAATTCACCTTCCAAACCTCCAATTTTAAGCCCAAATAATTAGCAAACCAAACTCTTCTTCATCTTGAATGAAATTCTTGAATCAACTCCCTAATCATAATAAGGCTTACATGATTAAAGCTTGAATCAAATACATACTTCACTACCAATGTCTCAAATAAATTATCCACATGTAGCTTCGTCAAAAAATCACTTCCAAATGACTTTACCAAAATTTCTCAACAACCAAAATTAATCCACAAGAGGGTAATGAAAGCATAAAACTTACCAAAACTCGCTAAAACAAACTCCAACTTCACTGAACAACACCTCAATACCTTCACAAACTCGAATCCAAAGTTGAAACACAATGGGTATTAACCAATTGATACCAAAAGTAAGTGAGTATTCAAGAATCAACCAAAAACAAACCTAAATGGCAGAAATCTTACCCAAATAGATAGATCCAGTGACGGCAAAAGCGAACGACGCTTGAGCAGTGGTTGACCTGTCTCTTATACACATCTAGATGTGTATAAGAGACAGCTTATACTTGAAGTCCAAAATTCAAAAAATACCCTCCAACTAATAACAATTACTGAAATTCCAAATAATAAAGTTACTGAAATTACATTATTACTAAAAAATGTGCGGGGTGTTACATTCTTTGATTAGGATTAGAATTAGTTTGCTTTCCACTTCTCTATAAATAGAGAGATTGTCTTATTGTTTCGATAACTTTTGATTCATTTGAATAAAATTCTCTGTTGATATTCATCAATTTGGTAGGATTAGGGTAAATTAGATTATTATGGCAAAATCCTTAATTGATTAGGATTGAGATTAGTTTCCATGATTAATTAGAGTTAGGATTAGTTTTCTTGGTTTATTTTGATTATGATTGGTTTTTTTGATTGATTAGTATTAAGATTAGTTTGCTTCCAATTCTCTATAGATAGAGAGATTGTTTTCTTGTTTTGATAACTTTGTATTCATCTGAATAGAATTCTCTCTTGATATACATTAATTGATATTAGAGCATCAAGATCAATTGGGCTTGATGGAGAGAAAGAACCCTCTCATGGTAGAAACTTTACAAAACAAAGAGGCAGAGACACCCACAATCCTATCATAGAAGACTACGACCAAATGCTTGTAATTGGTCGAAGATTATGTCGATAGTATCATGAGGTTTACTAGAGAAAATTTCTCTTTACTTGGATCAATTATCCAAGGGTGGAAACAACTTCAAGATTTGGTAAAATAAGAAACCAGAAAAAAAAGGAGGAAAAAGATGGAGAAGAAATTGGAGGCGACGACCATAACCACATATTAGAAGAAGACATAGGATAAGAATTCGGCGAAGCACTAGCCACTAGGGATCTCACCCTCACTACATCATTGGAGTCGATATTATCATAACTTTATCGGCACCGCTCGTGATTGTCGTTGATTCGTTGAGCTTTTCCAGAGATTGACAGTTTGGAGACTCTCACCATCGTCACCTTGTCAAATTCGATCTTTCATACCTTGCTAGAGAAGAAAAAATTGTTTGTGAAAACAATGAAAAACAAAAGGAGTGTTGGGCAACAACTATACATGATGAAGAAGAAGGGAAGCTAAAGACAAAGGCAGTTTTGGTATTTTCTTCTAAAATAACCCTAATTGACACTTTAACTGCATTTGGCCTAGTGGGCAACACAAGGAAAAATTTTAAGTTTTATTTTAAAGATGATGGCTCAAGAATTGAATTCCATTTCAAGTTGCAGAAATTTTCATGGAGTATTAATTTAATTCCAATTTAGATTTGGGAAATTTTATGTCGAGAATTTTCAGTTAGAATCTATCACACTCAAAGAGCTGAGAGAAGGAAGCTCCACTTTATCACCTCGAACTCGAGGATAAGCATTGTCATTTGGATTTTTTTTTTTTTTTTAATGTTTGACCTTCATGTTTGTTTTAAAACTTGAGCATGAGTTTTTTTTTTTTTTTTTTCCTTAGGGATAGAATGATATCGTTGGATTAAGGTAAATTAAGTTATTATGGTCAAATCCTTAATTGATTAGGATTGAGATTAGTTTCCATGATCAATTAGAGATAGGATTAATTTCATTGGTTTATTAACATTAGGATTAGTTTTTTTGATTAATTAGGATTAGGATTAGTTTACTTTCAAAATCTCTATAAAGAGAGATTGTCTTCTTAATTCATTTGAATAAAATTCTCTTTTGATATTCATCAATTACTCTCCTATTACTTTCATGCATAATTGAATAATAGTCTAACACATTAGATCTAACCTAAAGTCCTCTCTCTCAAGCAAGAAATTGAGCAAACGTCATTCAAACATTGGCTAGATGTCTAAAAGCATTAAACACAAACATGCTAGAATGAAAATGCATATTATCAATCTAACAATAGTCACAACGACTGTATAATCCAAAAATTACATCAAACCCCTTAGATCTAAAAACTTTCAATATTTGTATCAAACCCCTATGATATAAATATTGAAAGTTCATAACATATTCAAAATATAGAGAAAAAGAAGACTAAATATGGAAAGAAAAGCAAGTCGGGCTCTTGACTCACATCCTAAAGCTCGAGATCACCCTTAAACGATTTCCTCAATCATCTGATCCTCTAGAAGCTCTTAGTTGTCACCTCCGTTCAAAAATAGGCTTCTGGTTGTCTAACCCCCTCCCAGATTACCCTCTTAACCTGAAAGTGAGTGTGACGATAGCAATTACAATCCTTTATGTGGCACTTATTGCCTAGCTAACATGTTTAGGAACCCTGATCAACATATATAACATTCAAGAACTAACGAAACTTCGAACATTAAGACAACTTTAGGGTACTATACATAGCAACTTATAAAACGTACATACAGCAGCAAGATTTAGTAAGTCCCACATATTCAGAATAAGTCTCTCGTATGCAACACATGTGTACAAATATTTATAGAGTAACCACCTAAGTTTCCTTCAACTAAACTTTAAATGGTAGGGCAACAACGCAGTTAACCTCTAGGGAGATTATCGCTAACTGAAAAGGAAAACATTTAAAAATGGGTGAGCTACTAGCCTAGTAAGTGACTTAATTAAAAAATAAATCTCATGCTTGAATTGGGAACCAGTAATTGCAAACTGAAGCTGAAGAATAACTTAAAAACATAACATTTTTTAAAACATAGCTGATTTGATCATCAATTGAGAGAGGGTCCTTTTGTTCAACACTCAACCATTACCTAGGCTAAGGTGTGGACCCTTTTGCCATCACCTTACAACTGATCTTCATATGAGGAAGAGACCTTTTGCTCAGCCTTCCATGCTGATCTTCATTTGAGGGAGATACCTTTTTGCTCAGCCCTTCATTTTAAACCTTTATACTTATCATACGTGCACATAGAGCTAACCTGGATCTTGACGTCAAGGATCGTAACTAAAACTAAGCTCAATTACCTTCTCCTAGTACTTCAGTATTGAGTTGTTCATAATTATAAGGAAATGCTTTCATAGAAAGGCTTACTGAAAACATGGTGTCATAAAACATCACGACTAATGCATGCTTCATATAACTAAGTACATCTTTCTTGTAATCATATTTTAGAAGCTCTCTTTTAAAAACTAGCATGCGTTAGCGTCTTTTCTAGAATTGGTTTGCTTGGAAAACTTACTTTAGAATAATCTAGCATGAGAATAAACTTTTAACTAAGGCATTCAAAACATTTATAAAACGTTTATAGTCACTCACAGCCCTGGTCAATCCTCCTAGGGTTGATAAGCTTCTTCTATTTATGTCAACCCTGTGAACAAAATAACATACTTTAACTACTAGCTATAGTCTCCCTTTTGAGACTAACTTTCATAATTAAGCTCATAATCTTCCCAATATAGTGACCTTACCTTCCAACGCCAACCCTTCGAGGCATTGAACACTTAGAAAATTTTTAGTAGTTAAGCTTGGCTAGGCAACCACACACTTCACCATAGCCCATCATCAACTGTCCATCGCATGTCCTAGACGTTCCATGAGCTGCACACCAACACCTAGCCTTGTCCTTAAGCATCCAAGCCTTTTTCAATTTAGCTTTTGAATTTTGAAATTTAATTTTCAAAATTAATTCAGAAAATTCAAAATATTAATTCTATAATTAATATTAAATAAAAAATTCACTAATTTCAAAAAAATTAATTCAACAATTAATTTTCGAATAAATTTAATTTTTAATAATAACTTAAACAATTTAATTAATTATATTAATTTAATATCAAATAAATATTAAATTAATTAAACACTAATTCCTAACATGAATCTCTATTCATGTAATTAATATTTAAACCAAATTTAAATATTGTTCATATATAATTACTAATTTCCTTAATTCGAATTTGAACACTTTAAATTTACTCATCACTTTATTATAAGGTTTAATCCGTTTTTGAGCTAGTAGTGGGACCTAATGGACCTACAAATTATGTGGGCTCCAATGATCCGAGATTAATTGACTAAACTCTTTAAACTGAATAATCGACATTCGTTAACTATCTGGCCACTCCATTAAAGCCCAGTAGTTGTACTCCCCTCACTGTAGATATATTTCTATCCACTTGATTTAACTGTAATCGATAAGTCGACCCTTCACAGGTTGGTCACAATAACGGTTGGGTCAAATTTCGTTTTGCCCCCGAGATTACTCATTGCTCCTTAAGTCTCACTGATCTTTTAATGAACAATTCGTTTGTGATCCAATCACCAAATCGATTTTCTCTCGGGCCAGTGAGAGGGTGGGGCCCCTTATTCAAGACCTGGAATTAGTACTTAAGATAACAACCTCTCTGTTATCCCTTAAAAACGTGGAGGAGTGAATTTTTTTTTGCACCCTATGTCCCCAACTATCTACCTTGTCTTACCCCTGAAATGGGAAGCTTATTGGGGTTGATGCCATAAAGTCTCGTGTCATATAGTTTGTAAACAGTTTATACGAACACTTGTGATGTATAATATATGATATTTACTTCACTTCTTGACTTTTCACATTTGGATGTTTTATTTGCTTTACCACAAACCAATAAACTTAAAATCCCTGGTTGTCTTTATGTAACTTAAGCATATATATGGTGACATACAAGTGGATCATATCTTAAGTGACAACCAAAATGGTCTGTAGTATATGGATATAAGAGGGAAACCTTATCCTGGTAACGCTACGGATGCGGCTCGCTTTGTGGAATAGTTACAAGTGTTGTGACTTGTCCCAGATGGTATGATTTTGATCATTTGTGTAGGGGACATTCGAGCAGGGACGTCCTATACAAAGAGTTTGTATAAGATCTGACCACGATGTGTGAACGTCTCGTCATATAACCCCGTTCATGACAGAGACTTCACTTCACTAGGATGATCATAGGTAACATGACCTCAATCTTGATTGAGTTGGGAACTCATGCCATTGAGAGCGGTCCATTAATTTGCTTGGGTGTGAGTGGCCGAAATTCCGACTCAAACCTACCACTTTGTGGATTCATCTGATTTGGGAGTTGGAAGCTCAACTACACAAGATGAAGTTCACTCCTTCCTCGAAGCATGGGTAAGTAGATAGATTACTCCCTTAAGGGTTGATCCCGGGGCTTGAACGATGTGGCTGTTAGATCGATATGGCAACCCTAGAGGGGGGTGAATAGGGTTTAATTAAACTTTTTTTTTTCTAAATTAACCCAATTAAACTAATTAATACAC
>NC_052350.1:58353312-58358227 GCF_009727055.1 Benincasa hispida | reverse complement strand
ATTTGGTCACTACCCTACGTGAGAACTACTTACTGGGTATATTATGTACTCATCCTATATTTTTACAGACTTTGTAGGTAAGAACACAACGTAGAGAGCAGAGGGGTACAACCATACATACCCTACTGGTCCCTAGCAGAAACATAACATAAGATTGAGCCTAGAGGGGTGCAACCATACATGCCCTGTCAGCCCTAGAAGCATAACCTATACCTAATTAAAACTTGATCTTAACATAATTGTGAACAAACATAATGCGTGGGGTCCCTTGTAGAGAAACATGTTTTAAACATGTAATGCAACATAACAATAAGAACATAATAAAGCAACATATCGAATGTACACTACCATAAAACACTTAAAGAGAATATAAACTACTTACCTTTACTGCAATCCTAATTGTTCTTTATGATTTGGTCTTGAAATACTCTTGATTTTTTTTCTTTTGTTTTTTTTTTGGGTAACAAAGTGCGCCACTTTCCTATTTATAAGGAAGTTTTTCCAATCTCCTTATATATATATATATATTTATCTTGTTTTATATTTATCTTTTTTTTTTTTATGTTTATCTTCTTTTATGTTTATTTTTTTAATGTTTATTTTATTTTATATTTATCTCCTTTTATATTTATTTATTTGTTTATTTATGTTTATCTTCTTTTATATTTATCTCTTTTCTTCTCTTTTTTTTTTTAATGTTTATCTTCTTTTATTTTTAATGTTTTATCTTTTTCTTTCTTTCTTTCTTTCTTTCTTTCTTTTCTTTTTTTTTTATTATGTTTATCTTCTTTTATATTTATTTTTTTTAATCTTTTTTTAATGTTTATCTTCTTTTATATTTATCTTTTTTTTTAAATGTTTATCTACTTTTATATTTATCTCTTTCTTTTCTTTTCTTTTCTTTTCTTTTTTTTTTTTAATGTTTATCTTGTTTTATATTTATTTATTTATTTTTTTAAAATGTATCATTATTATCTTAAACCTTCTACATATTATTTATTNCCGCTCTGATACCAATTGTTGGATCGATATGGCAACTCTAAAGGGGGGTGAATAGGGTTTAATTAAACTTTTTTTCTAAATTAACCCAATTAAACTAATTAATACACTTTTTTATAAATAATAAGAAAAATTCAATTTATGCAATAAATAAGATGATAAAAATGTGATAATTTAATTCTATCAAATTTTAGCAAATAAATAAGAACAAACTAAAACATACAATAAATTGCTTAAATTAATTGTAAAATTAAAAAGGAAAGAGTTAGAGAAGAAGACACCATAATTTTTATAGTGGTTCGGTCAAACTCGACCTACTCCACTCACCAAGTGCCTCTTGAGAATTTGAATAAAATCTTTCCGACTCTTTCCACGAATTAGAACCCAACCGTTACACCACCACTCCTTTTACGGGTTCAAGAGCAAACTCGATCCTTTCCACGATTTAGGATCAAATCATTACAAATGTTGGAATTTTTTAAGAACACAATACAACTCTCACTAATGTTGCAAAAATAGACTTGAGCTCGGTATTATTCATTGTGATGTAAATATGATTAATATCTAGTGGAGGAAAAGTACTATGGTTAATATATGATATTAAACCATAGATTATGAATATAATGTGATTACATTTATTATTTATCAATTGGACAGTTATGGGATAATTGGCCGATGTCTCTTCTTTTTTTTGTAACTGATGAGTAAGATGAAGAATAGTTTTAAGACGCTTAAATAGCTCATGGTATGTTGCGATTCTAGAGAGTCATCGCTTAGTAAATTAGAGCCTATACGATAGTGTTGTTTACTGAATGATCGCTTACACCCGCGCGCGCTACTTACTAAACTATCACTTATCTTTTATTAAACGATCGTTTAGCACCCAAGCTTTACTAAACGATTGTGTAGACGGTCACGTAGCTTTTCCTACACGATCGTATACTTCACCTAAATGATCAAGCATTTTGTCTATACGATAGACGAGTCTTTCTCCCACTTTCTTGATCATTGTATACGATCTCTTTTCCTCCTCCCCTCTACCAAATCCGAACATAGCCCACTCTTTGGATTCTCACTCCGTGAATACTAAGGGTTCCAAGTGGTGGTGTCGTCCCTTTTCTTCATCTATTCATGTGGAGACTGTTCGTGGTAGACGATTGGTCTTGCTGAACGATAACTTGTCATTCCAGCGAAAACGAGATTTGCTGTGAAGAGAGTCTTCAGTAAGTTTACTTGTTCTCTTGTTTATTTATCTCTAAGCATGTCGGAAATTTAGTATTATGATGAATATATGTATGTGTGAATGTAAATGTGGTAATTCTGTCACAATATTTTTGGAAAGATCCGCTTCCACTCAAAAGTACTCTTGTATAAGAGTTCGAGCCAACCCTCACCTATGCAAATATAAGAATAATTCCAAATAAAAAAGAGTTCGTAGTTAGTTTAACCTAGGTCATCGATTTGAAATAGTCGGTCTTAAACAGTAGACAATATTATAAAATAACAGTGACTTGTTTCTTGGTTCGGTCTTACACAAACTCATTACATAGGACACCCTCCCTTGCATGTTTCCACATGAACAATTCAAGATCACAATATTTGTACTAAATAAAAAGTGGGTTGCATCCGATAGTGTTACCAGAATAAGGTACCCAACCTTATTTGTATACTATATGTAATGACCAGATCTTTACATAATAAGATCCGACAGCTATGACATGCATACTTAGATTTTCTATCATGGGATGCGTTTTGGTAAAAAATTCAAAAAAACATATCTAAAATTTTATTAATTAAGTAGCAAAAATATACAAAAGTTTATTTTACAAAACACCAGGATCCTTAAACATTAGCGTAGTGGAACAACATGCCTATATGACAAAAATAGTGAATTTGATGGTTGGCCCCTTGAGCGACGTCCAATCATGCCACCTACATTGTGTCCTTACCTACAAAATCTGTAAAATAGCCCAGTAAGTAGTTCTCACTTAAGGTAGTGACCAAATGCATAGTCCCATGCAACATGCCATGAAAAAAAATGATTGGGACCCAAAACATAAACTTATAATAACATGACGTGGTCGATTATGCTTCCAACGTAAGTTCCTCCGCCCTGGTAGGAAGATGAGGACTTAAGTGAAAACTAACCCATGATGATTCGCGGGTCATGCATCAGTAGGGCCAGAGTCGCATTCAACATCAACCATTAACATAAACGTAAGGTTGGACTAGAGAGGTGCAACCATACATGCCCTACTGGTCCCTAGCAGAAACATAACGTAAGATTGAGCCCAGAGGGGTGCAACCATACATGCCCTGTCAGCCCTGGAAGCATAACCTATACCTAATTAAAACTTGATCTTAACATAATTATGAACAAACATAATGCATGGGGTCCCTTGTAGAGAAACATGTTTTAAACATGTAATGCAACATAACAATAAAAACATAATAAAGCAACATATTGAATGTACACTACCATAAAACACTTAAAGAGAAGGTGAGATAAACTACTTACCTTTACTGTAATCCCAATTGTTCCTCATGATTTGGTCTTGAAATACTCTTGATTTTTTTTTTCTTTTGTTTTTTGTTTTTTTTTGGTAACAAAGTGTGCCACTTTCTTATTTATAAGGAAGTTTTTCCGATATCCTTATATATATATATTTATCTTGTTTTATATTTATTTTTTTTATGTTTATCTTATATTATGTTTATCTTTTTTTTTTTAATGTTTATCTTATTTTATATTTATCTCCTTTTATATTTATTTTGTAACGCCCGGATCCTTACACCTTATGATCCGACCGCTACGACATGCATACTTAGACTTTTCTATCATGAGATGAGTTTTGGTTGAAATTTCAAAGAACATATCTAAATTTTATTAATTAGATAGAAAAACTATATAGAAATTTATTTATGAAAACACCAGGATCCATAAAACATTAGCGTGGTGGTTCAAAATGCATGTGTCTATAATAGTGAGTTTGATGGTTGGCCATTTGAGCGATGTCCAACTCTGCCCTCTATGCTGTGTTCTTACCTGTAAAGTCTGTAAAAATATAGGATGAGTACATAATATACCCAGTAAGTAGTTCTCACGTAGGGTAGTGACCAAATGCACAATCACAAGCTACATGTCATGAAAACATATGATTGGGACCGAAAACGTATAATAACATGTGGTGGTCGGTTATGCTTCCAACATAAATCTCTCCGCCCTGATAGAAAGATGAGGACCTAAACGAAACTAACTCATATGATGTTTAGCGGGTCATGCAGTCAGTAGGGCCAGAGTCGCATCCAACATCAACCATTAGCATAAACATTATTCTTCCAACATAAATCTCTCCGCCCTGATAGGAAGATGAGGACTTAAGCGGAAACTAACCCATCTAATGATTAGCGGGTCATGCAGTCAGTAGGGCCAGAGTCGCATCCAACATCAACCATTAGCATAAACCATTATGCTTCCAACATAAATCTCCGCCCTGATAGGAAGATGAGGACTAAAGCGAAAACTAACCATCTTGATGATTAGCGGGTCATGGCAGTCAGTAGGGCCAGAGTCGCATCCAACATCAACCATTAGCATAAACGTTATGCTTCAACATAAAATCTCTCCGCCCTGATAGAAAGATGAGGACTTTAAGCCGGAAACTAACCCATCTGATGATAGCGGGTCAGTAGGGCTAGAGTCACATCCAACATAAGCATTTAGCATAACCATAAGATTAGACTGGAAGCATAACTTATACACCTAATTAAAACATTGGTTTTAACTAATCGTGAACAAACACTAATGCATGGGGTCCTTTGTAAGAGAAACATTGTTCTAAACATGTAATGCACAATATAACAATTAACATAACTTGCAACATAATAAAGGTACACTACCATAGAACATTTAAGG
>NC_052350.1:58336665-58347915 GCF_009727055.1 Benincasa hispida | reverse complement strand
CTGAAACGAGTTTTAGCAAGTGTCGGTATGCACCACAACACTACAGACTCGAACGAAGTGCACAGCTTCCTTGGATTAGCAGGATATTTCGATAGATAGAATCTATGTGAAAAAAACTTCTCAAAGTATAGCATTACCCTTACTAACCCTTACTATAGAAGAATAAATCCTTGTTGTTTGGAACCAAAGCCATGGTGAAGCAATAGCTTCCAGGAACTAAAGACGAAAAAAGTTGAGTCCAACGAACCCCTATTCTCGACCATAGACATGATGCGTGGGGTGTATATGAGACGAGTATGATGACGATGGTGGAGCATGGATCTGGATAGTGTGATTGAAGGCTTGGTTAATGGTAGTGGAACAAACATGGAAAGTTGTTCAGATTCATGACAACATTAAAACCTTAATGGATCGATCCGTGTTGAGGGGTACTTTAGTGGAATTTGAGAGCCTAAAGATATGGAGAACATTATTTGATATGGGGGAAAGATCAAATTTATACAGATCATAAAAGCATTAAGTACTTCTTATACCCAAAAGAGTTAAATTGGGACGAAGATGGTTGAATTATCCAAAAGAGCCTATGACAGTGAGATCGCTATCATCCAGGAAAGCTTAAATTGTTGCTGATGTGGGTCAGCACATACAGCAGCCCTAAAGTACATCTCCACAAACACAATAAAGGATGATCTTGAAAAGGAGCTAAGATTCTCACTAATAACCAGATAACCTCACAACTCAAATGGGTTTAGGCAAGACCATGCATTAGGCAAGGATATTGATGCACAACAAATAGACAAATACTAAAAACAAACAACGACAATCAAAGAGATGGAGGAAACCAATCAATCCTCTAACAGCCCCAGACTCTGCACTCCTCTATCGGGACCGACCTAGTGTACCGTTTAGATATCAAAGAAAGAACTATTGAAAGGAAGCTCATGAGTTCATGCTTTTCAATACAATTAGGGAGTACCAAATGTATTGAGACTTGAAACACATTAGTGGGAGTTGAGGATATAACCGACTATCGTAAAGTATGTTGTTGTTTGATGCAAGGCATACTAACGGAGACCAGCGGACTCTCCAGCGTTCATGGAATGGGGAATAGATGAATGAAATACTGGAGACATCTTTTTTAGGGACTAGTAGCATCTTAGAGGATCTTCCGAGAGAACTGTTAAAGGCCATTGAGACACAGTGAGATGTGACTTTTGGTTGTTGTAGAATTCCAGGTGAAGTAGCTAGATACGTTCAGAGATGACCTTCTACCAATCGGTAGAAGCGCCACTGAGTTATTAGCCAGGCTGAGATCGTGATTGTCTATGGATAAGTTAGAATGGACCAGGAAGGAGGTTTTTCGCATAGATAGCGATGAGCTATCGCAGACACGCGAAGCTTATGGATGACAGTCATGTGTCAAAGTATGTGTGGTGGATGACTAGGATTTAGGATCAGAGAGGTCCACGTAAGATACAGAGATATAGTGGATTACATGCACCATTGCGGTTGAGTCAATTGTTTCAGATCGAGACCCTCGTTTCATCTCTAAGTTCTAGAAAAGTTTACAGAAAGCAATGGGCATACAGCTAAATTTCAGTACAGCCTTCACACCACTCAAACTGATGGCCAAACAGAACGAGTTAATCAAATCCTAGAAGACAGTGTTGAGGGCATGTACTTTGGATTTATATTGGAGCATGGGATTCGCAAATACATCTTATAGAAATTTGCTTATAATAATAGTTATCAGGAAACAATTGGTATGGCCCCTTCGAAGCCTTATAGGGAAAGAAATGCAAATCCCCTATACACTGGTATGAAATTGGGGAGCGAACACTACTAGGACCTGAATTGGTGCAGCAAACATCAGAGTCAATTAAGCTAATTCCGGAGAAGAATGCGAAACAGCTCAAAGCAGACAGAAGAATTATGTTGAATAACCGTCGAAAAGACTGGAATTCAAAGTAGGAGATCACGTATTTCTAAAGGTAGCACCAAATGAAGGGCATTATGCGTTTCGGACGAAAAGGGCAAGCTAGCCCTCGCTTCATTGGACCCTTTGAAATATTAGAACGTATTGGCCAAGTAGCTTACCGATCGGCATTACCACCCACACTTTCTACAACTACATAATGTCTTTCATGTATCGATGCTTCGAAAATACGTGTTTGACCCATCACATATAGTAAATTATGAATCTCTCAAAATAAGTGAAAAACTTGGAATATTGAGGAGACTCTGGTTTGCATCTGGCAAAAGAGAAAGAAATCGCTTCGTAATCGGGAAATAGTTTTGAGGAAGGTTGTCTGGAGAAATCAACAAGTGAAATAAGCTACATTGAGAACGAGAAGAAGAGATGAAAGACAAATACCCTTATCTTTTTAAGAACCAAGAAACTTTTCGAGGACGAAAGTTCTTAAGGGGGGAAGAATGTAACGACCCAGATTTGTACGCATACAGGAAATTAAATATCAAATAATAAGCATTCTCAAACAAATCTCAGTAACAAAAGAATCGTGTGAGAAAAAGTAAGTGTGAGTGAGGAAGTTACTGTGAGATTAAAAGTAGAAAACTCGGGTAGAGTGCTGCCAATTTCTTCTGTATTGAAGTGTTAGAAAAGGCTGGAAGTTAACTCTTGCTGATAACGAACTACGGTTAAAATGCAAATAAAAGAGGAATAATTTAGAGGAATACAGGCAGTCAGGTAAGTAGTTTATATCACCCTCTCTCTTTAATAAATGTTCTATGGTAGTGTACCTTTATTATGTTGCATATATATGTGTTTCATTTGTTATATGTGCATTACATGTTTAGAACACGTTTCTGTACAAGGGACCCCATTGCTTATGTTTGTTCACGTTTATGTTGAGAAATCAAGTTTAAATTAGGTGTTAATAGGTTATGGCTTCCAGTCTAATCTTATGGTTATACTAATGGTTGATGGGGATGCGACTCTGACCCCTACTGACTGCATGACCCGCTAACTCACAGATGGTTAGTTTTCGCTTTAAGTCCTCATCTTCCTATTAGGGCGGAGAAATTTATGGGCTGGCAAGGTATGTATGGGTGACCCTCAGTCCAATATTTACGTTATGCTAAAGGTGGATGTTGGATGCGACCTCTGGCCCTACTGACTGCATGATGACCCGCTAATCATAAGATGGGTTAGTTTCCGATTAGGTCCTCATCTTCCTATCAGGGCGGAGAGATTTTATGTTGGAAGCATAACGTTTTATGCTAATGGTTTTGATGTTGGATGCGACTCTGGCCCCTAACTGACTGCATGACCCGCTAATTCCTCAAGATGGTTAGTTTCGCTTAGGTCCTCATCTTCTATCAGGGCAGAGAGATTTATGTTGGCAAGCATAAACCGACCACCACATGTTATTATACGTTTTTCGGTCCCCAATTCATATGTTTTTCATGACATGTGCTTGTGATTGTGCATTTGGTCACTACCCTACGTGAGAACTACTTACTGGGTATATTATGTTACTCATCCTATATTTTTACAGACTTTGTAGGTAAGAACACAACGTTAAGAGAGCAGAGGATACAAACCATACATACCCTACTGGTCCCCTAGCAGAAACAATAACATGAAGATTGAGGCCTAGAGGGGTGCAAACCATACATGCCCTGTCAGCCCTAAAGCATAACCTACTACCTAATTAAAACTTGATCTTAACAATAATTGGAGAACAAACATAATGCGTGGGGTCCCTTGTAGAGAAACATGTTTTAAACATGTAATGCAACATAACAAAAAACATAATAAAGCAACATATCGAATGTACACTACCATAAAACACTTAAAAGAGAATATAAACTACTTACCTTTACTGCAATCCTAATTGTTTCTTTATGATTTGGTCTTGAAATACTCTTGATTTTTTTTTCTTTTGTTTTTTGTTGGGTAACAAAGTGCGCCACTTTCCTATTTATAGAGGAAGTTTTTCCAATCTCCTTATATATATATATATATTATCTGTTTTAATTTATTTTTTTTTTTTTATGTTTTATCTTTTTATGTTTATTTTTTTTAATGTTTATTTATTTTATATTTATCTCCTTTTATATTTATTTTATTTGTTTATTTATGTTTATCTTCTTTTATATTATCTCTTTTCTCTATGTCGTTCTTTATATGTTTTATTATATGTGTTTTATTTTATGTTCTTCTTTTATGTTTATAATGCTTTATTCTCTTTTATATTTTATTCTCTTTTCATTTCTTTTCTTTTCTTTTCTTTTTTTTTTTTATTTTTAAGTTATTTATTTTCTTTTAATGTTTTTTTTTGTTATTGTTTTCTTTTTTTTTTTCTTTTTTTTATTATTTATATCTTTTCTTATTTTGTTTATTTCATGTTTTTATTATCTTATATTTATATTTTATTCTAGCTATTTTTCTTTCTTTTTTTTTTCTATTTTTTTTTATTCTTCTTTGCTTTCTTATTTTTTTTTTGTTTTTTTTATCTTTTTGTTTATATTTATTTATTTATTTTTTTAAATTATATTATTTATCTTAACCTTCTACATATTATTTATTATTATTATTATTATTATATTATTATTTACTTACTATTATTTACTTTAACCGACATACATGTATACATTGGTATATATATATTTTTATTTCCTTAATTTATTCTTTACTTAACCGACATAGTCATATGATAATTTATTTTACTTTAAAAACTTACTAGATTTTTCTTCTAAAAAATCTTTCTATGTCATCTTTATTTATTTCTTAGATATTTACTTGTTTAGATATTTGTTTAATTAAGATTTTATTTGTCAATTATTCAAGGATATCTATGGACCAACTTTTAACCTTAGGTATTAAATCTAAAATTGGTCTGCTCTAACAAGTCTTACAAAATAAAAAATTTTAGCTTGTAATTTATGCACATACTTGGGTTGTTACACTATAGACCATTTTGGTTATCTATTCGAACTTGATCCATTCTTATGTCTGCATATAAAGTCCAAGTTCTCATGTAATAGCCATGAATTTTAGTTTATTGGGATTAGGCTTTACAAATGCAATTTACATATTCACTAGCATAGTTATTGAATGAACCTCAATAACATTTTTATTGCAAAATAGAATATGTTTAATAGTTTTAGGACATACAACTCAACAGTTTATATATGATTCTATGAACGGACTACAGTAGATCTAATGAAGTAATTAATGGATCCAATACCCTAGAACACTTTTATTCTTGAATTTCCAAAACACTTTTATTATTTTATTTTATTACTTTATAAAATAACAAACTCAACTCAGTTTTGAATCCGTAGCTAAAATTGGCACACCAGTTTGATCATGTACACTTGCGTGCAACACGAAATCAGCACACCAGTGAGGATCCGTTTGCTAGATGATTTTCCACTCCCATGCTTCGAACAAGAGGGAGAACTTGTGATTTCGGAAGCAAATAGTTTGTGGAATTCAACTTGAGAGAGGTGAGACTTGAGCATTAATGGATGGATATTGAGAGTGTTGGCTCAACCTTCTCCATTTTTGTTTTATGTGATTGAACCTTCCTAGCTTGTAAGTTCAGCTCCGTCTTTATGCGGGGCTTTGATACCATGTATAAAATGGAGAAATTTTGATAAAAGAGAATGTTATTTGATTTGATTCTCTTCCCTTCTACATTAGCTACAAATATATTATTCTTATCATACACTTTTAGGTATGAAATTTTTTGCACAAGGACTAGGCAAAATATGGGAGAGGACTATCAATAACCAATAAACTTTAAATACCTTCCCATTTACAAAATATACACAAGTCAATTCATGAACTATAAAGGGCATGTTGGTGTAGGTGCTGAAACCTTGACAAAATGGTGAAATTAATGGGCATGACAGTGGGCAAATTAATCTTGATGGACATGATTCAGGATATCCATTACCAATTTTTTCTGCATTTTGAAATGATGATGTCAGTGATTTGGTGAGAGATTGGTGGACTAAGTTGGAGCCATTTGCTTGATTTATTTGATTGGGGGCATATGCTTTGACTCTCAAATATGCTCAAATGGTATGTAAATCTATATTTAAACACTACCTAAAAGAGTTTACTGGAAGAAATTGTGTTCTCCTTTCGCTCCTTTGAGTGGATGATCATAACTTATATGATGTAACTTCACATTTAAATCCTTAAATAAAAATTTCCATTATTTGTTAGCACTAACTCTTAAAAGAAAAGATTAAACTAATATACATATATTTTCTCCTATTTTTGACATTCACACGTTAAAAGATATTTTTTATTAAAAAAATCACATTTTATCATTTATTATTTTGACATTAACATATTAAAAGAAAAATAATCACCTTTTATCCCCTATTTTTGGCATTCAAATATTTTAAAGAAAAAAAAAATATTTTATCTCTAATTCAAATTTAATCATATTTTATCTGTAATTCACATTTTACAAAAATAATTCTAGTTCTAATAAAAAAATTCTAAAAAAAAAAAAACATGTTATCTAAATATCTACTATATTCACACTAAATTATAGTGAATATTTGGGAAAAAATAATAATTTCTATCATTTTTTGGCTTTCAAACGTTGCAAAACAATTTGAAAAAAATAAAAATTTATCCTTAATTCACATTAGAAAAAAAAATCCTGTTATCTAAAAGTTGTCACGTTTATTTTTTAGATTTTATTATTTCATCTATAATTCACGTTAAAACCAGATTTTTTTTTAATCGCATATTATCTAAAAGCTTGCTATTCGCAATAAATTATTGTAGAATTTCATAAAAATAAGGGAGAGAAAAGAAAAAATAATTTTTTTTAAAGAATCTAATTTTGACTAATATTTTTTATTTAAAAAAAAAACTCATTTTATCAAATAATCTCATTATATTACATTGAAGTTAAATTCAAAAAATATATTTTTTTAAGAACACTGTTCACATTAAAATAAACTATCTAAATTATTTTTGTAAAATCTAGGTTTCAAATCTAAAATTCCTCTATATATAGTTGAGTTAAATCTTTAGTTTCCATGAGCTCTCTCTGTTTTTTTTTTTTTTTTTTTATATATGATTTTTTTGTACCATTCAAGTCGTTTTTTTTTAAAAAAAATTGTTTTGCACTATTGCCACATTTGTGTATGTTTTTTTTTTTTTTTTTTTTTTTTTTTTTGACTTTCTAAGTTTTGTCAACTCTAGGAATAGGCATCACTTATAATTTTTTTTACCTCAGCTATCTCTTTTTCTTTAACATCTTTTCTTTTCTAACTTTTTTTAACGTTTTTTTTTATTTAATTAAGGTATGTTATATATATTTCTCAACTTTTTTCACATTTCTTATTATTTAACGTGAATTTCGTTTTTTTTTTTTTTTTTATGAGGGGATTTAGATTGAATAGTCTTTTTAAAATAAAAGAATATTCCAATTTTTTAAAGAAAGTTAAATTTTAATTATAAATATATTAGAAATAGGTTTTTTTTTTATTTTTTTTTATTGTGATTAGCTCTTATTTTAAAGTTTTCTTATTATAAATGTAAATTATTTTTTTAATAATATTATTTGAGTGATCCTTTGGGCTTCATTGAATATTAATATAATATCGTGGGATATGATGAGTGTGCTAAAAATGTGTCAAACTAGTTGAGATGCACTTGCTGACCCACCTCATATCTTCTTCTAAAAAAATAAATGTAAACTTCAAAAGAAAAGTTAAACAAACATATCAATTCAAATTTATTTTGAGTAATATGATTTAAAAAAAATAAAAAATGATTATCAAGTATAAGATTTCAAGTATACATGTACATTTCATTTTCAATGTATAAAACACGTGCAACACACGTAGTTTTAACTAGTAAATGGTAAAAGAATTGAAGGGTCTCTCTTGTGTATAGGTGGAAGATATTAACACCACACAATACTCTTAACAAAACTTTACTTTTCTCATGTAAATTTTAAGAAATTGGCCTTTTCAAAAAAGAAATAAAAGAAAATTCAGGAACATTTGCAATATTATAGAAGAATAAAAATACATGAACAAACACCTAAACATACACTTCCCAAAAACAATATTTGAGAACTGTTAAATTGTATAAAGACTGGTTTGTAATTTGTTGGATTGGTTACGCTTTGTTCCTTGTATTATGAGTGGTTATTATATTAAGACTTAACTGTCTATTTTAGGTGCCTTATTTATGTATTTGTATCATTGTACTCCACACTATTGATCAAGGAAAAATACACAAAAGTTTACAGGGTATTAGAGCCCTACACATATTTATTATTTTTGCGCCACTGTTGCCCTCATCTTCGTTAGTGCAATCGTTTCGTGGTTCCTATTTCCGTTCGTCGAAGGTCCATCCTCTCTGTCGTTCATTATCATTTGTTCCCATCTGTGGTTCACGTTAGTCATTCGTCGAAGGTTCGTCCCCATTCGTCCAGATCTGAGCTTTGACCATCTCTATTTTTTGTGTTGAAGGTTTCTTTACATCCGTCTAAATCTCTGTCGTTCGCGTCAAAGCTTTGACCATCTCTGCCGTTTCCGTCCGTCCGACCACCCTTGAGTCAAGCATTATCAGATCTATCAAATCCACCACCATTCATTCTTATCCAACCAGCCTTATCGTCATTCAGATCCATCAGACGAGCCAAGTTTCCCTCTGTTTGGCAAACAACCCTAGCAAAGTCGATTGATTCGAGCTGTGAAGACGAGTCGAGTTTAGTCGAGCCAAGCCGAGTCGTGAATGAGTTGAGCCAAGCCGATCCGAGCCGAGCCGATTCTGTTCGTGCTACCTTGTTGCATCACAGTCTTCTGTCATCCCCTAATGCTGCAATTCAATAAATTCTCTCTGAGGAGAAGCGACTTGGGCTAGTCTCCTCACCGTCATCGGATGTCGCTCTCACAACCACCCATTCACGTTTTCCGACTGAGTCATCTTTTTATAAAAACTTTAAACAACATGGTCACAGGTTTTCTAATTTCCCCACCATTGAGTGCTATCACGAGCGTGGTCATATATTGGATAACTGTCCTACCAAAGCACCTCAACCCCCAGGGTACATCAATAAATCCAAGAATTCTTCTTAACATGGTTCTCCGTCTGCTGTGGTTGCCGACATTGCTTCCAATGTGGCACCTTCCAATCCTCCGAGTATCTAGATCAGTGACCTTTAGGATTTGCTGAAACAGGTGTTATCTCTCAATTCTCATGCCCTCGCTGTTACACTAGGTACATCTTAGCTTCTTGATTCAACCTGTTGCAATCACATGACCTCAAATATGGCCTTGTTGTCTTCCTCTACCCTCTGTAAAATCCCTTCCTTCGGTACATTCTTCTGATGGTAACCACATTTCTATTTCACACATTGGGACTATTGCTACACCAAGTATTAACCTTTCCGCTACTGATGTCCCTAACTTGACCTTTAATCTTATCTCTATTGGAGAACCGTGTGACTTCGGAATACCTATTCTCTTTTTTTTCTCATTGTTGTTAGGTTCAGGATCCACGGACGGGTAGATGGTCGGTACGGGTCACAAGATGAGAAGATTATTTGAGCTCTGCCATCCGTTTCTACGGTTGTCACTAATGCCGACATGTGTCAGTGGCATCTTCGTCTTGGTCATGCATCATTTGACAAACTTTGTAGCTTAATTTTTGTTGGTATCTTAAATAATGTTTCTCAATTTCATTTGTTTGATTGTTTACATTGCAAACTGGCAAAACAACTTGCTCTATCTTTTTCTACTTCAACATAATTGTGTGATAAACCATTTGGTCTTATTCATTTTGATATTTGGGGCCTTGTTTCTACAGTAAATGGTTATCGATATTTTGTCTTATTTATTGATGACTACTCTCGTTTTACCTGAATATATTTTCTTAGGCGTCGTTCTTCCTTACCCCAAATTTACATTGAATTTGCCAAAATGATTCCAACTCAGTTTCCTCAAACCATCAAAATTCTTCAGACTGACAATGCAATGGAGTATAAGGACTCTCATCTGCTCTCTTTTCTTGCCCAACAAGCACTTTTGTCCAACGTTCGTGTCCTTATACTTCTCAGCAAAATGGTCAGGTTGAACGGAAGCATTGACATATTCTTGATTCTGTCCATGCTCAGCTTCTCTCCACATCTTATCTTGAAAAGTTTTAGAGTGAAGTGGCACTTACATTTGTTTATGTTATCAATCGTTCTCCTTCTATTGTTCTTCACAACTTGTCTTCTTTTGATCGGTTGCATGGTACTTCACCGTCTTATTCTCATCTCAAAGTTTTTGGTTGTGCATGTTTTGTTCTACCACATCCTCATGAACATTCTAAACTTAATCCCAGACTCATTTGTGTTGCTTCCTTGTTTATGGAACTGAACATAAAGGGTTTTAGTGTTGGGATCCTGTGTCAAATCAGTTATATATCTTTCGCCATTTAACTTTCTGGGAACATCGTATGCTTTTTAACATTTCTTCTTTTCATGCTTCCTTTCTTAGTGCCTAGTCATTCTTCACTAATCCCACCACTGATCTGTTTCTTTCATGTGATTCTTCACCTAATCTTGCATCTCTCACTTTTCCCGTCCAAGAGCTTAATCAGTGTTCTCTTCCTATTGCACTCCCATATCTACCATTTGTTCCTGATGCAGACCCCGACCCTGCACTTGTTCGCAGGTCTACCTAGGTAAGAAAACCTCCTCATCATCTCCAAGACCATTACTGTTTTTCGAACCTTAATCCCATCATGAGTCTTGTACTAACCCTCCGTGGCAGCAAGCAATGGATGAGAAACTTCAAGCATTAGAGAAGACTCATACTTAGGAGTATGTGTAACGCAAATATTGATCTTATACAATGCGCTAATATAAATATGCGATACTACTTCTAGATATGCATTAATTGTGAATATTCTTGTAGAATGCCTTGCATTGTCACAAGTTTCCTTACATTGGAACTAAGTGTAATTCCATCTCAAGTTTCTCGGTGTGATCTGAGGTCGAACACAAGGACTGTTTGAGGTTATTGCGGTATGTTCGTGGTATATGCGACCAAGTTTTTTTTTCAATCTTTAAAGAGTGTTTGTACAAGTATATAAAATTGCGGTAAAGTAAAGGAAAGCAGTAAAATGCGATAATAAAATAAGTACAGTAAACCTAAGCTAAATGATACAAGATACAGGCTTCATGATACAAGATGCTGGGGTCCAGGCTGGCTGTGAAGGTTTTGCGAAAAACATGGAATGCGGTGGCAAGT
>NC_052350.1:58334615-58336405 GCF_009727055.1 Benincasa hispida | reverse complement strand
AATAGCATCTTCACTTCTGCTCTCACAGGTGAAGATGTCGTCTAGCATGATTTAGCTAAACGCATTTATCTCTTTAACCCAAATTAAGTACTCGTTTAATTCATATTAACTACCTGGTGATTAAGAAGACATCATGGGGAAAGTGATTCATGGGGGAACGGAAGTAGACAGAAAATAGAATATGAAAGCAATCGAAATATTTAATATATCTATTAAGTGCTTGATACATGGTGTGTGAATGAATAGATAAAGAAAGTGAAATACAATAATGAAAAGAGATAGAACAGATACAAATAAGCGCCAATGTCTTGGCACCGATTAAGGTGATCTGCTTGCCGGATTGGATGGATTAGATGGATGGATGAGCTTCCCTCTAAGGCTTGCTCAACTAGTAGCAGGTTTCTCAGCACAGAGCTTCTCGGCGGGTATTTGGTAGAATAGAACTGAGACTCACCTCTCGGCCTTGTCTCGTCTTCTTCCCGGATTTCTTCAGTTAAGCACTCAGCTCAGCCTTTTCTCTCAACACTTTAGCAGCAATTAGCCCCATATCCAGTAGCATATATTTTCTCTGAAATCTATAGGGTATTTATGGGTAAGGATCATTGACTCCGACCTTGTGGTCCCCACTTGTTGTTATGAAAATTCCGAAGATAGAGGGATATTATTCCTTCTATTATGTGATCAGACCATCAATTCTACACAACCGTTAGTTGTACACTGTCTCAATCCTCCACTTTTGCATTGCTCACCTGCATCTTTAAATCATGAGTTCGCATGCAGTGTTTGTTTTATTGTCGCATGCGGTTGAAAGTTAGCTCTGGATCGACTATCGCATTGTGCCATCATTGCGTTAATCGTCTCTTTATTGTTGATTGACGGGTGCAATATGACAGAAATGCGTTGATCGGTTCTTCTTGAGCCTTGAGCGCAAACGGTGACTCGGTTTCCTGCAAAACAAAGTAAAATTTCCTTTTATTCCATCTTAAAGATGTTAGTGGGTGTAATCGTGATAATTCATAATTATTGTATTTCGAAGCTAATTTTCATACAATTGACGCATATTTACTATCTTTTAGCCGCAATATCTAGATAAGGCAGTCTAAATAATTTGTATTTCTACAAGCTATCACACCCCCAAATTTAGATATTTGCTTTTCCTCAAGCATATCTTCTACTTAGGCAATAAATCTTAATTCTTATCCTCTATTTTTTCGTCGATTGGTTGCTCCGAATGTTACACTTAGGCACATTATTTGACATCGCAACTTCTTCCTATCCTTGCTAAGTCTTAACAAAGCCCTACTTTATTCTTCTATATAACAAAATTCTGCTCAAAGATGCTTTTCTAATTTTTCAAAATAGAATGTTTTTCTCTTCTTGTCAAAATGACTGATGTATCTATATGTGGTGGTCAAAATTTGCGTTATTTATTAGAGACTGTTGGTCGTGGTTACACTCTTCGTTTTGGGCTGTCCCCACGGGTGTCATGCGAACATCTAACTATGGTTGTGTGCCAATTTCAACTTTAACTCATGAATTTCAGAGGAGTTGTCTCTTGCATTTGTTTTTCTTTTCTATTTCATATTACGTTGTTCTTGGAAACCCACCTTCGTTTTGGCTTGCTCCTATGGATGTCATACGAACATCCAACTACGAGTAGGTTCCTTTCACAACTAAACTCTTATCAGGTTGGGAGCATTTTTCAGGATTTCCTTTGCGCTGACATTGGAGTTTTGTATGAAAATTTTATATATGTATATATATATGTATATATATATATATATGTATAT
>NC_052350.1:58333284-58334424 GCF_009727055.1 Benincasa hispida | reverse complement strand
TGACATTAGAGTTGAATTTATGAATGCATTTTTCTTAAATATTGCATATTCTTGATCTTATCTGCTCAGACCTTCCCCACCCCTAAATTTAAAGATAAACAAGGTCCTCATTACGTTGTTTTGATAGACTAGACAAACACTTAGAAGAAAATTTCAAAAAAGAAGGTTTGAGTAGAACTTTAAAAGATAACAGGTAAAGTACTACTAAACTAAGAATTAACTAAGTGTTAGTCAGAATTTACTAAGTATGGGAAATATTTCTATGTACAAACATATATTACATCATAGCAACGCAATGAAGAACACAAAAGTAAAATATTGAGAACATCTCAAATATTGACAAAGGATGATAAAGAAAAAGGCATAGGAAAAAATGGAGTGAATATGTACTCATTGTATTGAATATTAACAAAGTATACAATTAATTACAAATTAACGCAATATAAAAATTTGTGCCTGTACAAGAATCAAAGAATTGAGATGTCATTGCTTGAATTCAATTAAGACGAGTGCATGATAAAAAAAAATTAACACCGTGCTTCTATTAACACAAGTACATTTTTACTGAGGATGGGCAACAATACATATATCCCCGCAACACACCCCTTAACTAAACACATTTCTGGAGGATACCTCAACATAGTGCATTTTAGCTAAGAATGGGCAAACAACATATACGAGCGCAACACACCCCTCAATTCAATGCATTTGAGTGTAATGGCCACAAGGTGTCTTTTGTTAACACACTATGCACCTATCATCGCGTTACATACTAGTTTTTAATTTACTGTTTAATTAATAAAAAACGCAAGTCGAAAAGACATTGCGGTGTTTAATGTTTCATCCAATCATTCACAAAAATTACAGAACATCGCTACTAATGTATACAAACTCAACGATTTAAACATGACATGAAAAATTAAGGCGAAGAGAATTACAGAAAGCAGTACAGACTAATTCTAAAAAGCAGTAAATACATGATTTAGAAAGCAGTAAAAGGAATCTGTAAAGAAAGTAAGTAAACATAGATAGGAATGCTGATTGAAAAAAGTTCTCAAAATTACCGCAATCGCTTCCCTCCGTAGGTGATTTAATCATGCTTGCCCAAGTCAATGGTGTCCATGCGTCGCTCGAAGTTGC
>NC_052350.1:58330358-58333149 GCF_009727055.1 Benincasa hispida | reverse complement strand
TCAGTGAATGTCTGATTTTTTATGCGGTCGTCATGCCACTTCTTGGTTTTCTCCTTATAGATCTTGGCATTTTCATAAGCGTCCCTTCGCCATTCGACTAGCTGATTTAATTGCAGCTTCTGGACTTTCCCTGCACTTGCTAAATCAAACTTCAGCTTCTTACATGCCCACATCGCCTTATGTTCCAATTCGAGCGGCAGATGACAAGCTTTTCCAAAGACAAGGGCATATGGGGACATGCCAATTCGTATTTTATAGGCAATCCTGTGTGCCTATAGTGCTTCATTAAGCTTGGGTGACCAATTCTTCTTGGAAGTATTGACTACCTTCTCCAAGATAGTTTTGATCTCTTTGTTAGAAATCTCCGCCTATTCATTAATCTGTAGGTGATAAGCAGTCGCAACTCGATGGCTGACGTTAAATTTAGTCAACAGGTTGGCAATTATGCGGTTGATAAAGTGAGAGCCCTCATTACTGATTAAGGCCCATGGCGTCCCATATCGAGCAAAAATGTTCTTCTTCAGAAACTTCGCCACTGTGGCCGCATCATTTTTTGGCACATGCGATAGCCTCAACCCATTTTGATACATAATCAACCGCAACCAAAATATATTGATGACCTTCGGATGGTGGAAATGGGCCCATGAAGTCAATTCCCCAAACATCAAATAATTCAACTTCTAAGATTGATGTCAATGGCATTTCATTCCTTTTAGACATATTCCCCGTCCTCTGACACCTGTCGCTTTGCACAACATGGGCTTGGGCACCCTTGAACAACATAGGCAAGAAATAGCCACATTGTAAAACCTTTGCGGTAGTCCGCTGCCCCCCAAAATATCCTCCATACGGGGACTCATGACAAAGCTCTAGAATGTGCTTGACTTCGTGCTCAGGAACGCATCAACGTAATATATGGTCAGGTCCCTGTCAATATAGGAATAGGTCATCCCAAAAATAAAATTTGGCGTCATGTCTTAGCTTTTTCTTCTACTGGTAAGAATAGTCATCCAGTATTTGACTGCAAACGATGAAATTCACGATGTTTGCATACTAGGGAACATTAATGCCCACTGCCATCAGCAGCTCATCGGGGAATCTTTCTTCAATATCTTTTTCTTTACCTTGAACCATGTAATTCTCCAATCTTGACACATGATCCGTGAATGGTTCTCGGTGCCATTCTGGTCTTTAATTTCTAGGTCAAATTCTTGTAGTAGCAACACCCACGGTATAAGCCTTGGTTTTGAATCCTTCTTCGTCATCAAATACTTGATCGCAGAGTGATCCATATACACCACATTGGTTGTTTCGATTAAGTATTGTCGGAATTTCTCCAGTGCAAATACCACTGCGAGCATTTCCTTCTCTGTGGTTGTATAGTTTTCTTGCACATTGTTCAATGTTTTACTTGAATAATAAATAGGATGCAATACCTTGTCCTTGCGCTGACTTAATACTGCGACCACAGCATGTCCATTGGCATCGCACATCAACGCAAATGGTTGTATCTAATCTGGTGCAATCAAAATGGATGCGGAGATGAATGCATCCTTCAATGTGTTGAATGCTTTGGTGCACGCGTCATCAAAGTTATATTCTTGGTTAGCTTCAAGGAGTGCACTCAGGGGCCTTGTGATGCTGTCTCTTATACACATCTAGATGTGTATAAGAGACAGATAAAACCCAGCGTGTCCCAGGAAGCTCCTAAGTGTTTTTACGTTCACTTGTGGGGGTAACTTGGAAATTGCGTCCATCTTTGCTTGATCAACTTCCAATCCTGCTTTAGAGATTTTGTGACCTAGAACTATACCTTCTTCCACCATAAAGTGGCATTTTTCCTAGTTCAAAACAAGATTCATTGCCACACATCTCTTCAAGACCTTTTCAAGGTTAGATAAACAGGACTCATAATTACTACGAAAGACTGAGAAATCATCCATGAATACCTCGACTGACTCCTCTAAGTAATCTGAAAATATTGCCATCATGCATCGTTGAAAAGTGCCTGGTGCATTGCAGAGTCCAAATGGCATGCGTCGGAATGTGAACGTACCAAATGGGCACGTAAAGGTTGTCTTGTCTTGGTCCTCCGGCGCAATTGCTATTTGGTTATACCCTGAATAGCCATCAAGAAAGCAGAAAAATTCATTCCCCACAAGTCTGTCTAAAATCTGATCAATAAACGGGAGTGGGAAATGGTCCTTTTTAGTGGCCAAATTTAGCTTGTGATAATCCATACAAATTCTCCACCCCGTAGTCGTCCTTATGGGAATCAATTCATTCCTGTCATTAGTGATGACTGTCATCACCCCTTTCTTCGAAACATACTGCACTGGGCTCACCTACTATCAGATATCGGGTAGATGACACGGGCTTCCAACCATTTTACTATTTCCTTCTTCACGACCTCCCTCATGGCAGGGTTCAAGCGACATTGCCTTTCTACGGATCCAGTCTTTCCTTCTTCCAGATGAATCTTATGCATACAGTATGAAGGACTGATTCCTTGAATGTCTGCCAAAGTCCATCCTAAGGCCTTTGCATTACTCTTTAGGATCTGTATGAGCGCATCTTCTTTTTCCTTACTCAACGATGCGAAAATGATAACCGGTAACGTGTCGTTACTTCCTAAGTAAGCATACTTAAGGTGCACGGGCAATAACTTTAACTCTAGCATGGGTGGTTCTTCCAGAGATGGCTTAATGCGCTGTGAAGTTCATGCAGACAACTTGAATGGTTCAAAATTCGCTGGCACATAAATTGCGGCACAGTCCTCCTCCACTATTGC
>NC_052350.1:58259585-58330098 GCF_009727055.1 Benincasa hispida | reverse complement strand
CCAGGATGATAGGGATTTCTCTATCGGCTTTGTAATCCAATATGACAAAGTTTGCCAGGAAGATAAACTTGTCCACTTGCACGAGAACGTCTTCTATTTTGTCTTCAGGAAGCTTTAACGATCTATCGGCCAGCTGTAATGTGATTGTGGTTGGTCTTGCTTCGCTGATATCCAGCCTCTTAAAAATTGACAAGGGCATCATATTTATGCTTGCCCTTAAATCGCACAGCGCGTTCCCGAACATCTTCCCTCCTATCGTGCAAGGTAATGTAAAGGTCCCAGTGTCCTTCATTTTTGTGGGGAGGTTGTTTTGAAACAGAGCACTGCACTGGTATGTTAACGCAACTGTTTCATTCTCCCCAATCTTTCTCTTATTGACGAGAATATCCTTGAGAAACTTTACATAATTCGACATCTGCTCTATGCTTCTATCAAGGGAATATTAATGTGTAGCTGTCGGAGAACATTCAGAAACCTCTGAAATTGCTTGTTATCATCTTTCTTTTTCAGCCTGGATGGGAAAGGTGGAGGATCCCGCCGTATTTCTTGTTCACTTGGTTGTTTGGTGAGGTCCTGTGCTTGTTGTGTATCATTAGCTGGAAGTTGTGTCGATTGAGAATTCAAATCTTGAAGAGCTTCATCTTTTGAAGATGAGCTTACATCTGAACTGGTACTTTTTCCACCATTAGTTAACTGGTCATCATCAACAATCAAACTACTGGTGTTGTTGCTGTATCTGGTGCTTTTGGCATAATAAGGGTTGTTATTTTGCCACTGATCAATGTCACTGCGTGACATTGTTCTTTACCCTGATGCCTCTTTGTTCCTAAATTGTTGTGATGCGTACCAGGCGCCTTCTTCTTTAATTCCCTCACAAGCTGATCTTCTGTTCTTCTAATTCTTTTAGGGATTCGGCTTGTGATTGTCTCATTGCCTCGCTCTTTTCAATATAATGTTTTAACGATGTCTCAGAGACGAGGTGCTACAAGAGGTATCATATAAGAATGATTGGTCACAGGGTGGTATACCTTGAGAATTACCTGAGTTACAGTCCGAAGTAATGAAAACAGGAGGGTTGCCTCTATCCCCTTGATAACTGTTCTGATAGAAACTCTGACTCCCCTGGTTGTGTTTCCCGTCCCAACTTGAAGTTGGGTGATCCCACCAACCAGGGTTATAGATGTTGCCAAATGATTAATCACCGACAGAATATATGGGTTGTTGATTCCATGGGCAGGCTTCTACTGGATGTCCTTCTCCACATTGGACGCAATTCATTANGTTGTTGATTCCATGGGCAGGCTTCTACTGGATGTCCTTCTCCACATTGGACGCAATTCATTACGGCCATGTGAGTCACCGCATTAACTTACGCTGGTCTTGAGAGAGAGTTTTCTACTGATTAGCCACAGTCTTGAGGAGTGAGGTCATTGTGGTCATTTGATCGACCAGTGCGCTCATTGTGTCTGTTGACACATCAGCACTTTCTACTCTCTCTTACTCCCGACCTCTTACCTTGAGCCCGATATTAACTCACTCATCAAAATGTCATGAGATATGATCCAATATGTTCTTTGCTTCCGTATATGATTTATTCATTAATCCTTCTTCTGCGGAGGCATTGACAACTGCTCGCGTTGATTGGTCTAAGCCATTGTAAAAGGTTTCCATCAAAATACTATCGGGAATCCTGATGTGCGGACAACTCTTCAATAACTGTGGGAATCGCACCCAGGTAATGCTCAAGGTTTCGTAACCCTTTTGTTCGAAATTCAAAACGTCCCTCCTTCTTTTTGCATTGACAGACGGAGGAAAGAATCAGTTCATGAACCTATCAACCAACTGCTCCTATTCATTAATTTCATCTGGCTCTAGTGCTTGAGCCCACCTCTTGGCTTCATCCCGCAATGTGTACGGGAATAGATTTAGCTTAAGCCCTTCTTGAGTTACACCAGGCATGGAGAATGCGCTGCACATGTCTACAAAATTTATTAGATGAGCATGTGGGTCTTCTCCTTGTAATCCTCCAAATTGTCCCACGTTATAAATCATCTGCAGCGTAATAGGTTTCATCTCAAAACTTACATTACCTTCAACCATAGGTCTTGAAATTCTTGGTGAGAAATTATAAAAATCTGGCACCGCATAATCCCTCATAGGGATATTGCGGTCAGCAGCAAGAAAAACTGGATCTTGCGTTGGTAAATTTCCCATTTAGTTTTTTGCCAGTGCCATATCTTCATTAGCCATAAACTTCTTCACGAATTACTTTGGCCCTGATGAACTCTTGCGTGAATAGTGCTCTTGATCTCTGGGTCCACTTAAAGTCACTAGATCACTCCAGCACTCACAAGCCGTCAGACTGCTCTTCGCGTTGAACAACTAGTACAAAGAGATCTGTCCTGCAAAATACCAAAAACACACTCAAACAATAAACCGTTAACCAATCCCTGGCAACGGCGCCATAAACTTGTAATGCAAATATTGATGTTATACAATGTGCTGATACAAATATGCGATACTACTTCTAGATATGCGTTAATTGTGAATATTCTTGTGGAATGACTTGCATTGTCACAAGTTTCATTATGTTGGAACAAAGTGTAATTCCACCGCAAGTTTCTCAATGTGATACAAGGTCAAACACAGGGAACGTTTGAGGTTATTGTGGTATGTTCGTGGTATATGCGACCAAGTTTTTTTTTTCAATCTTTAAAGAGTGTTTGTACAAGTATATAAAATTGCGGTAAAGTAAAGGAAAGCAGTAAAATGTGATAATAAAATAAGTACAGTAAACCTAAGCTAAATGATACAAGATACAGGCTTCATGATACAAGATGCTGGGGTCCAGGCTGGCTGTGAAGGTTTTGCGAAAAACATGGAATGCGGTGGCAAGTCTTATGTACAAACAGAAAGAGAAAGATAACTAATATAAATGGTGCAAGTTTCTTAATTGCATTGAAGTTATAAGTACGGTTCCACTTTTCTCTTGGTGTACACCTCTCAGTGATCGATCGCACTCCCACATGTCTGTGGTGAGTCAGAGACGAACAATGAACGCAACGTTGCTTCCATGTCTGGAAGTACTACTCGCTTTAGTTAACACATTCTTCTAACCTTCTCTCGATAGATCATAATAGCATCTTCACTTCTGCTCTCACAGGTGAAGATGCCGTCTAGCATGCTTTAGCTAAACGCATTTATCTATTTAACACAAATTAAGTACTCATTTAATTCATATTAACTATCATGAGATTAAGAAGACATCATGGAAAAAGTGATTCACGGAGGAACGAAAGTAGACAGAAAATGGAATATGAAAGCAATCGAAACATTTAATATATCGATTAAGCGTTTGATACATGGTGTGTGAAATGAAGAGATAAAGAAAGTGAAATACAATGATGAAAAGAGATAGAACAGATACAAACAAGTGCCAACTTCTTGGCATCGATTAGGGTGGAGATCTGCTTGCTGGATTGGATGGATCAGATAGATGGACAAGCTTCCCTCTCAGGCTTGCTCAACCGGTAGCAAGGTTCTCAACACAAAGCTTCTCGACAGGTATTTGGTAGAATAGAATTGAGACTCACCTCTTGGCCTTGTCTCGTCTTCTTCTCGGATTTCTTCAGTTAAGCACTCAGCTCAGCCTTTTCTCTCAACACTTTAGCAGCAATTAGCCCCATATCTAATAGCATTTGTTTTCTAAAAAATCTATAGGGTATTTATAGATGAGGATCTTTGACTTTGGCCTTGTGGTCCCCACTTGTTGTTATGGAAATTCCAAAGATGAAGGGATATTATTCCTTCTGTTATGTGATCAGACCGTCAATTCTGCACAATCGTTATTTGTACACGTGTCTCAATCCTCTGCTTTTGCATTGCTCAGCTGTATCTTTCGATCGTGAGTTCGCATGTGGTGTTTGTTTTTATTACCGCATGCAGTTGAAAGTTAGCTCTGGATCGACTATCGCATTGCGTCATCATTGTGTTAATTGTCTCTTTATTGTTGATTGACGGGCGCAATGTGACAGAGATGCGTTGATCCGTTCTTCTTGAGCCTTGAGCGCAAGCGGTGACTCGATTTCATACAAAACAGAGTAAAATCTCCTTTTCTTCCATCTTAAAGATGTTAGTTGGTGTAATTGCGATAATTCAGAATTATTATATTTCGAAGCTAATTTTCATACAATTGACGCATATTTACAATCTTTTGGTCGCAATATCTAGATAAGGCAATCTAAATAACTTGTATTTCTAAAAGTTATCAATATGTTGAATTACCTGGCAAGAAACCTATCGAATGTAAATGAATTTATAAAATAGTAACTCACTCTGATGCATGATGCGTTATTTTATATGGTGAAAATGTGGAATGAAATGCGGTGAAGAAAATGCGTTGAGCGAAGCGTTATTTTATGAGGTGAAAATGTGGAATGAAATGTGGTGATGAAAATGTGTTGAGCAATCAAGTTTTCTCAGTGGAATCCAAGTGTAAACCCCACTGAGTTTCCTGGTATGTCCAGGGTCAAACTCAGGGACTTGGGAAAGCAATATGCGGTGGTAATTTTCAGGAGACTTTGCAATAACCAAATAAATCAATAGTTGTTTGGATTGTTGTTTGCGGTAATAAAAATTAACAAATGCGGCAGAGTTTCGAAAAGAATTGATGAAACGGAAGATGCGATGAATATGTGGTGAATGGGTTGAGAAGGGTTCGGCTAACACTTCCTAGGATGCATTCATGCTATGCGATCATGCAACACACATACAATAGTAAACCATCTCTCGATGCGAATTCTACGACTTTTAATGCTAGAATGCATTCGATATATGCGATAAGTCTATAGGACTTACACATAAGCCTCTATTATTATTTATGCGATTATAAAATGATACATACACAAATAAAGCGACCAGATAATATCATAACCTATCTCTAGGGTGCATGCGATGCATGTTGGCAAACAGAGCTTATCTCCAAGTCTATATCTCTTGTTTATGCAGATCTAATCTTGCTCTCGAGTCTAAATTCTAACCTATCTCTCTTAAGTCTTAGGTTCTTTCTTTAGACTCTCTCTCGAGTAGCTCTAAAGAGGTGTTGGGCACAGCATAAAACAACACAATCGCAAGCAATGAAGATCCTAGGTCATGTTAGCTTAGGTCTTCTCAACCCATTCGACAAGTTTAGCTACTCATGTGCACTAAGAGAGTGAACAGATGTAGAATAAGAACTTCCATTATATAATTATAAAGTTGAAGTACAAAATAACAATGCAAGAAGAGAATAAAGAGCCTGGTAGCAATCTCTTGCTTCCCAGGCTTTTACACTGTATTTTCTACTCTTGTTCAAAAGATAATCTCACTCTCGCGAGATTCGGCCTGCTCTCGGCTTTCTACGCCTCCAGATTCTCTCTCGAGTTACCCTGAGCGATCTTCCGACGTCTGTTCCCTTCTCTCGCTCTGCCTTAAAAATAAAAGAAAACTATGGACAAGGCTAAACTTCTTAACTGGATGAATCGAACCCTTTTTCTGAAGGATGGTATTTATAGAGCATCGAGGTGAACGGTGGCTTCTCTCTTATGATTGCATAGATGGGAAAGCTTTAATTCTCTAACTGATGCGCCGAATATTTGTCACCGAAAAGCTGAGTGTACTTGTTATCGTTAGCAGCTTGTCAACTTAATTCGGATTCGACCGTCATCAGCTTTCTGTCCCATCGTGATTAATTATGCCTTTCACCTAGATGCGCCCACCAAGTTGCGCCGGCTCTATGTGACAATCCTTCTTGAGTAGATGTTTGTGAACACAAATCACCGTAAAGCCTTATGATAATGCTGCGATCGACCGTTGATTTCTTGTGATCGCGCTTTCTACCTTGCATTAATGCATATTCTGCATAAAAATACAAAAATTAATTGTTTCTATGCGATTGACTCATGCGACCGCAATATTATTAACTTAATGCTTTTAGGACGCAACCTAACATATTTTATCAACGCAAACCTTCATTGTTTAATAACTTAGCACTGTAATAACGTGTATTCTACCGTTATCACACCCCCAAATTTAAACAAACAAAGGTAAAGAATTCCTTTAGAAAGTCGACCGCAAATCTCTTTTCCTAGATTTCCCAATGATACTTCATTCAAATCCTATACACCAAAATTTCCTTACGTCTTATTCAAGTCTCTTAAAATATTTCTAAGACCTAGGGACCACAAGCTTAATCTTCAAAAGGACTTTACTAGATTCCGGGACATCGCATGATTTATTTAAAAAAAAAATCTTTTTCCATTGGGGTGTTGACTGATTTTTATCCTTGCATATTTTTTACATTATTATTTTTTTTTCTAACCTTGCGTTGATCTAAGTGCCTCACCTTGGTTTTGGCTTGCCCCCACATGTGTCATGCGGACATCCAACTACGAGCAATTCACTCTTTCTCAGACTAAACTCATACCTACTTGGCAGCGGAGTTGTGGTCATTTATTTATGCATTGATCTTGGTGACTTACTTTCGTTTTGGCTTGCCCCCATGTGTGTCATGCGGACATCCAACTACGGGTATGTGCCTTTCACAACTTAAATCTTATCAACATGGGTTTCCCATTGTGTTGACAGTGGAGTTGTTATTCTAAAAAATTTCCTCTTTTCTTTTCTTTTTTTTTTTTCAAAATTGCAAGGTCGAAAATAAATACCTCAAATACCTCACCCCCAAATTTAAAATGCGGCAATGTCTCCATTGTCAAAAGATTGAAAGAAGTCATGCAATGTTCTTAAGAAGCTTGGTAAAAGGTCAGTTTGAAGGAAAACTAATAGACCATTAACTTCTAGAAATATTTCATGAGGTGACTTTTCTAAGATTGAGTTGACTCTAGCATATATGAAAAAATAGAAGCATGTGTTTCATCATTGAAATCATAATTGACAAAGAGACAGCATGCAATGACTTACTAAATTTATCAATATTAAATGATTGCGGTGATAAAAAAGGATGCAGTGATAAAGTTTTCAAAGTTAAAAATGCGATACAATCGTGCAGAATTTGGAATAAAGTGAAGGAAAAATACACCCCCCAAATTTGCGCTGTCGCTTGCATTGTTTGTTGACGCATCCTGCTTTGCGGTGATCTATCTTCTTTGAATTGCGGTGATGGAATAAGATAAGTTGCTTCTTCGTGTAATGCCTCCGTAATCGTTCACCTCGATCGTTGCAAGAAAAATAGTGAGAGGTTCAAATATTATAAAAAAAACAAAGTTAACAGAATCGGTCACTGCAATCATTTAGCACGATTGCAGTGTTTTTTTTTTTTTTTTTTTGTAAATAAAGAAAGAAGTACAAATGCGATAACAGATAATTACACAGTGATGAAAGTTCATAAAGTCTTTACGCAGGAAAAAGATATTCAAAAGGATTGCGTCCCTGATGAGGTTGAGTCATGTATGGACTGCTTATTCCAAGCTGGGCTTTTCACGTCCACGGTGGTTTTCTCTTCTTTTCTCAATCTTTAGGAATTCTGACTGCCTTGGTCCGTAGTTTCTCCCCATTGATGTTCATTACAATCTCCCCCTTGTGCATCAATTCGAGCGTGACCGGCCGAAAGGAATGATCGTCCCAATATGATGGGCGCATCTTCGTCTGCTTTATAATCCAAATTGAGGAAGTCTACCGGCAAGATGAATTTATCAATTGAGATTGCGGCATTTTTCAACTCTCCTTCAAGATGTCTTCGGGATCTGTCCGCAAGTAGGAGAGTCTCTATTGTGGATGTGAGAGTGCCAATATTCAATCGTTTGAAGATTGATAGCAGCATTATGTTTATACTTGCCCCAAGATCGTATAGTGCTTGGCCACTGTAGATCCCTCCATTGGAGCACAGTATTGTAAAGACTCCTAGGTCGCATATTTTTGGGTGGGATCATGACATTTTGTGTTGTTACCACTATCGCGATCTTTTCTTCATCATTTTGTTTCTCTTTCAATCTTTGTGGAGCTGGTGATAGTTGGACTTCTTCTGTCTCATGATCTGAAGGCTTGAGGGTGGATGCAACATCGGGTTCATTTTCTTGGGCTTTTCTGAATTATAGGTCAATGGGTCTTCAGTTGTCACCGCATTTAAGTTGGTCGCACTGGGCTTATCCCCTACTTCCGCAGTCATTTTGTCGCTTAGCAAGGAGACTGCTAAGCATTGCTCCTTCCCTGTACCCCCAGCGTTGCAAGGAAGCTCAGTTGAGCTCAGCAACGCCCATTGTGGTCTATTTTTCAGCTCGCTCGCCATTTGTCCCAACTGAATTTCAAGATTTCGAATGGATGTTGCTTGATTCTGAAGCACTGATTCGTTTTTCTCAATGTACTACTTCAACAAGCTCTCTAAGGACGAAGATTGTGGTGGTTGCGAACTACTGCATTGATTGCTTGTTTGACCGTCATTTCGCGGGAAAAATCCGGGTGGCCCTCCTTTTTGTGCCAAAGGTTGAAAGCTTTGTTGTTGATTTTTCCACGGGAAATTTGGGTGGTTTCTCCACCCAGGATTGTATGTATCAGAGTAGGGATTATTTTTCATGAAGCACACCGACTGCAGATTTTCTGGGCATTCTTCTATCAAATGAGCGTTTCCGCAAACGATATAACTTGCAGTCATTTGAACAATTGCATTGACCTGCCCTTTCTTCGCTCCCATGTTATTAATTGCAATGCCTTGAATCAAAATCATCATCGTCGTCATCTTGTTTTCCAGGGATGCGATGGCCCCGTTGTTTGCGTCATTATCTTTTGTGCTCAATCTTCGATCGCCCTCTCTCTAGTCCTTGTGATTTTTAGAGATGCGATCGAGGATACTCTTAGCCTCCTCATATGTTTTTTCTAGCAGACCACCAGCGGTTGCCGAATTGGCAGCGGTCTGCGAAGAGGTATTTAATCCATGATAAAAGATCTCCATTTGTAGGTAATCTAGTAATTCGTTGTGTGGACAGTCCCTTATCAGCTTCTTAAACCTCATCCAGGCATCGTTGAGCGGTTCGTCAGATTCTTATTCAAAATTTGTTATTAATTTCCTTTTTCTAGCATTCTAAGTTGGTGAGAAATAATTCTTCATAAACTTTTCCACCACCTATTCCCATGAAGTGATCTCTTCCGGCGCGGGGAATATGCCCATTTTCTTGCCTGATCACACAGAGAAAATGGAAACAAAGTTAGTCGAACTTCTTCGGTAGAGATGTTCGGGAACACAAAAGTATTGTAGATTTCTATAAAGCTACGGAGATAGGCGTGTTGGTCCTCGCCACACCGTCCTCCGAATTGTCCCGCAGTCTGGATCATCTATAGCATCACCGGTATCATTTCGAATCGACTTCCATTGAAGGCAAGCCTCATGATTTTTGGAGAGAAATCGTAGAGATTTGGCGATGTATAGTCCCTAATAGGCCTATTACGATCATTTTCCAGTAGGATTGGATTCACCATGACGTTGTTTTCGTTTGGTGCTCCATTTCCAGGCTGTTGTGCATATCTTCTTTATCAGGTTGTTATGGTTGGCACCTATTTCTTAGTCTTCGTCGAAACGTTCTCTCGATCTTCGGGTCGTAATTCACCAGAGATTGAGAGTCTGCAAAGAAATTAAAAAATTACCGTTAGAACACTAATTTGCCGAAGTCCCTAGCAACTGCACCAAAAACTTGATGCGTTATTTTATGAGATGAAAAATGTGGAATGAAATGCGGTGATGAAAATGCATTGAGCAATCAAGTTTTCTCAATAAACCCCACTGAGTTTCTTGGTACGTCCAAGGTCGAACTCAGGGACTTGGGAAAGCAATATGCGGTGGTAATTTTCAGGAGACTTTGCGGTAACCAAATAAATCAATAGCTGTTTGGATTATTGTTTGCCGTAATAAAAATAAAAAAAAATGCGGCAAAGTTTCGAAAAGAGTTGATAAAACGGAAGATGCGATGAATATGCGGTGAACGGGTTGAGAAAGGTTTGACTAACACTTCCTAGGATGCGTTCATGCTATGCGATCATGTAACACACATACAATAGTAAATCATTTCTCGATGCAAATACTACGGCTTCTAATGCTAGAACGCATGTGATATATGCGATAAGTCTATAGAACCTACACATAAGCCTCTATTCTTATTTATGCGATGACAAAATGAAACACACACAAATAAGGCGACCAGATAATATCATAACCTATCTCTAGGGTGCATGCGATGCATGTTGGCAAACAGAGCTTATCTCTAAATCCATATCTCTTGTTTTTGCAGATCTAATCTTGCTGTCTTGAGTCTAGATTCTAACCTAGCCCTCTCAAGTCTTAGGTTCTTTCTTTAGACTCTCTCTCGAGTAGCTCTAAATGGGTGTTGGGCACAGCATAAAACAAGACAATCGCAAGCAATGGAGATCCTAAGTCATGTTAGCTTAGTTCTTCTCAATCCATTCGATAAGTTTAGCTACTCATGCACGCTAAGAGAGTGAACAGATGTAGAATAAGAACTTCCATTGTATAAATATAAAGTTAAAAGTATAAAATAACAATGCGAGAAGAGAATAAAGAGCCTGGTAGCAATCTCTTGCTTCCCAGACTTTTACACTGTCTTTTATACTCTTGTTCAAAAGATAATCCCACTCTCGCGAGAGTTGGCTTGCTCTCTACTTTCTACGCCTCCGGGTTCTCTCTCGAGTTGCCCTGAGCGATCTTCCGGCGTATCTTCCCTTCTCTCGCTCCGCCTTAAAAATAAAAGAAAAGTATGGACAAGGCTGAACTACTTAACTAGATGAATCAAACCCCTTTTCTGAAGGATGCCTTCGGTATTTTTAGAGAATCGGGGTGAACGGCGACTTCTCTCTTATATTGCACAGATAGGAAAGCTTTAATTCTCTTATTGATGCACCAAATATTTGTCACCGAAAAGCTGAGTGTACTTGTTATCGTTAGCGGCTTGTCAACTTAATTCGGATTCGACGGTCATCAGCTTCTATCTCATCGTGATTAATTATGTCTTTCACCCAGATGCGCCCACCAAGTTGCGCCGGCTCTATGCGGCAATCCTTCTTGAGCAGATGTTTGCGAACGTAAATCACCGCAAAGTCTTGCGGTAATGTTGCGCTCGACCATTGATTTCTTGTGATCGCGCTTTCCGCCTTACATCAACGCATTTTCTGCATAAAAATTAAAAAAATATCTGTTTCTATGCGATGGACGCATGTGATCGCAATGTTATTAGCTTAATGCTTTTTGGACGCAATCTAACATATTTTATCAACGCAAAGCTTCATTGTTTAATAACTTAGCACTATAATAACATACATTTCTGCCCGTTATCAATGCATCTGTTGAACGTTATAAGGCTTGTTTGGTGGCCAAATGGTATTCTTAGGAGTATGATATTGATTATGAGAAAACCTTTGCTCCAATTGCTCGAATGACGTCTATTCGAAGTCTATTGGCCTTAGCAGCTGCCAAATAGTGGCCTCTTCTTCAAATGGATGTTACGAATACTTTCCTCAATGGCACTCTGTCTAAAGAAGTCTACTCCCCCACCTAAGAAGTTCTATCTTCTTTGTCATGCATTATAAGGGTTAAAACAAGCTCTCCATGCTTGGTTTGCAACCTTTAGTTCTATTGTCACCCAGTTTAGGTTTACTTTGAGCTTTCATGACTTTACTTTATTTACTTGTAAGACTTTCAATGGTGTCATTCTCTTTCTATTATATGTTGATGACATGATTATTACTGGTGATGATCTCCAGGCTATTTCGAATTTACGACGCTATTTAGGAGAACACTTTGAGATGAAAGATCTGGGACCCCTCAATTACTTTCTCGATCTTCAGGTCTCATCATGCCCTGATGGATACTATTTATCTCAAGCAAAGTATGCATCAGATTTTTTGGCTCGTTCAAATATCATTGATTCTGCCATAGAACCGACACTGTTATATTCTGATGTTCGTCTGACCTCTTTTGATGTTCCCCTCGAGGATCCAACCCTATATAGGCAGCTGGTTGACAGCCTTATCTATTTAATAGTAACTCATCCAGACATTGCTTATGCAGTTCATGTTGTTCGTTAATTCATGTTTACTCCCTGCATTATCCATTTCACAACTGTACTTCATATTCTGCGTTATGTTAAAGATACTCTAAGGCATGAGCTTCAATTCTTCTCTCAATCCTCATTGGTTCTTTCTGGGTATTTTGACGTTGATTAGGCAAACAATTATATGGATAGACGATCCACCACAAGTTGCTGTTTTTATTTGGGTGATTCTCTTATCTCCTGGCGATATAAGAAATAAATGGTTGTTTCTCGTTCCAGCACTGAATCAGAATATCGTGTACTTACTAATGCAACTTCAGAGGTCTTTTCGTTAACTTTTGGCTACCATAGAGGTTCCCCAAAATTCTATCACTATTCTTTATTATGACTATCATAGTGATATTCAGATAGCACATGATGATGTTTTTCCATGAATGGAAAAAGCACATTGAGGTTGATTGCCATTTTATCTACCACCATCTCTAGAGTTCTACCCTACGACTTCAATCCATATCTATAATTGAGCAACTGGCTGACATCTTCACCAAAGCCCTCTCCTCTGTCCGCTTTCGTCAACTACTATGCAAACTCAAACTAGTCTCTACTCTACCACCTTGAGTTTGAGGGGGGATGTTAAATTATATAAAGATTGGTTTGTAATTTTTGGATTGATTACGCTTTCTTCCTTGTATTACGATTGGTTATTCTGTTAAGATTTAGCTGTCTATTTTAGGTGTCTTGTATATCTATTTATACTCTCCACACTATTGATTAAGGAAAAATACACAAAAGTTTACATGAATACACTATTGTACTTCACACTATTTCATTTTCAACGCTATGAAACATGTGCACAATACGTAGTTTCAACTGGTAAATAATAAAAGGATTGGGTTGTCTCTCTTGTGTATAAGGGGAAGATATTAACACCACACAATAGTCTTAACAAAACTTTACTTTTTTCACGTAAATTTAAAGAAATTGGCCTTTTCCAAAAAGAAATAAAAGAAAATTCATGATCAAAGAACAAAAATACATGAACAAACACTTAAACATACACTTCACAAAAACATTATTTGAGAACATTATTCAACAAATTCCACGCCACAAATATTTCAGGTGTATGTAATGGTTGTGACTCTAAATTTGTAATAACACATTCTTTTTATTTTTAATAATAAACTAAATATATGGGCAGAAGCATAATTTTCATAAACTAAACATGCTTTACAAAATGAAATTTATGATAATGAATTATGTCACTGAATAAATGTAAATCAACATACTAAAAATAAAGATGTGACGCAAAAGAAAATAAATATACTAAAAAAGCAAGGGAGATAAATAAAACAAAAAGAAAAAAAAAATTGTTTAACCATAAAGATAAGATAGGAGAGAATAAAATGAGAAAGAAAAAGAGTAGGGAATGCTAAGGAAGCTGAGAAAGTGAGAGAGGGAGATATAACATAAGGAGAGGAGAAAAATGTGTGGATGATGACAGTAAGAGATGTGGGATATGAAGAAAAAAATTGAAGGTATTGGAATCAATAATTAGTTTATCAGGTATTTTTTTTCTTTATTTTTGAAAAGCTAGTAAATTTTAAATTATAAATATAAACCCAAAAAATAATAAAAATAAAGATGATAAAATAACATACCAAAAAGATTTAGGGGTTTACCATAGAAATATATTATTAAAAAAGAAAAAACAAAAGAACTAATGATGGGAATTGGGAACAAACATTGTCTAAACCAAATAATCATAATCAAAGATGTTTGACAACATTTATATTACAAACACAATGAAAGTAGTAGAAATCACTTGCAAATATAAAGAAATCAAACAAGGTTTATCATGACCATTATATGCATTAAAAACAAGATCAGGGCTGATCATACATAAAGAAGAGTGTATATTTATATGGTCATTTGTTGGATTCACTTGGGTTTTGGCAATAACTTGGTCTGATGTATTTGAGAGTACTGGGTTGCATCATCCACTTCATGAATGTTTGAAGCTTGAGCTACATATTAAAAAATAAAATAGAAAGATAAAATCATACTTTTTTGGGACATTTGAGCTTGACCTATAAAACTCCTTGAGTTTTGGTTTAAGCCTTGCATTTCGGTTCTTGACTTTTCAAACTCAACATCGTAGTCCTGAGATTTTGGAAATACACTTTATTAACTTATGCTTTCAACTTTCCATCACTATTAAATAGAAAGTTAATTATTGCATATTTTTTATAATACTTTTTTTTTTTTTTTTTTTTTTTTTTTTTTTTTTTTTTTTAATAATGGAGGATCAAATCTCAAACCTCTAGCTAAGGAAGAAGGCTATTTGAACTATTGTTAAACTAAACTTACTTTGACAAATAATCTAACATTCGTTTAGGGATTAATTGGTTATTTATGTCATATATGCATGTGACAAGAAATATATAAATATACATGACTCAAGTTGGTTAAGATAGACATCTTCAACTAAAAGATCAGAAAACATCCAATCAACTTTGTATTAGTTAATGTTTGTAATTTATCAACTAAGATGTGGAGTTTGTAAACTCGAGAACCAAAGTGCGAGCTAAGTATATGTTTGGGAGTGATTTTAAATCGCCTAAATCACTTTTGTCATTTTTAAAACCATTATTAAATACACTTTTAACCGCTCCGTTGAATTCTACGTGTATAACAATTTAGAACCTTTTTACTTGGACACATTTCAAAAAGCTAACCTCAACCAACTTTGATCAAACAAGAAAGAAAAAGTTTGGAGAAGCTCTCGACGACAATGACAACGTAATAGAGAAAAATTACTAGGAAGAAGAACTGGACAATTTAAGTAAGGTTAAGCTCAATGCGAGTCTATGTCCACTGTACAAATAGGAGTAGCTAAAAGAAGAAATTTTTATAGAAGTTTCTACTCTCTCAAATAAGTATTTCACTCTGCCTCTTTTACAATTAAACAGACTTTTATTTATAGATGAGTACATAACTATTAATAGCTGATTGTTACTTTCATAACAAAAATAAAATTTCTTCTCCACACTCAAATTAATTTAATATTAAATAAGACATTGTTAAATGCAATTTTCATATATTTAAAAGATTAAAAACATGTTTTATAATAATTTTTAAAATGAAAAAGTTGATTTTAACGATATTAAAATCACTCCCAAAAATACTATAATCCAATCCTTAAAGATCAATAGTGATAGAGAAATCACTGCAAATACCTCGATAGTTAACCACAGAGTCCAGTAATCCCTCATTAATGCGCAACCTTGGAAGATCATTACTCTCACCAAAATTATTTTGCATAAATCCAAAGTTTCCTTGGAAAGCTTCATCTCCCATGACTTGATTAATTTCCGCCAAATTATTGGCCTGTTTTTGGCACATAATATTAAGTTTAAGCTTTCATTTGAATAGACAGAAAACGAAAGAGAAGATAGAAATTAAACCTGAACGGTTCGATCATCATTAATTGGAACATTATCAACAATACATTCCTCAGCATTCTTAACCATCATGTTCCATGTCTTGTCTAACACTCTCTTTCCAAGCATCTACACATGTATATATGAAAATAAAATGTGAAAACTTACAATCATTTAAAATAAATTTTCAAATTACAAATTCAATTTCTTCGTTAAGTACCATTCTAAGAGTTGTAGGATTATTATTTTTTTGATAAGCCTTCAAGAAATCCCCCACAGTCTTTATGCCTTGGGACGATAAGTTTTTGTGATATATACCATCTTTGGATATCCCTTCGAGTCGCCATATTTCATCTTCCCTACGTGGAGGGTGATGCTTTTGGTTCCCTAATAAAAATTATATATATATAAAAAATAATTATAGGATAAATAATAAATAATTATTTTCAATGACAAAACTACTAAAAATATTTTTAGATATAGCAAAATATTAGATAGATAGTGTGATTGTACTATATTTGTAAATAAATTTGCTAATTTTATCATATTTGAAAACTATATATATATATATATATATATAAATTGAAGGAGAGAGAGAAATAATTATACCTTCCCCTCGTTGATCCATAACTCTAAAGGGTCGAGAAACAGCTTCTCCAATCCTACCAAACTGGACTTGAGATTTTTCATCTTTGATTCTCGCCCCCAAACGGAACATCTTTGATTTCATCCAACTTGAATTGTCAGTTACGATTAGATTCTTGACGAAGCCAACTCCGTTTTGTAGGTAAAGTTGGCGATCACTACCAATGATCAAAGGTCGTTTACCATCTCTTGGAGTCAAGATGCTTTTGTCGAAATCACTCGATGTCCAGGGTGTTTCGTCATCTTGTCGTTTGCTAGAATCGAACTCTCCAAGGATGAAGAACTCGACTAAGGCAGACGACGATGGACCAGTGGAGATGATAGTGTTGGAGTTGGTGGCATCATGGATTAAGACTTTCAGTGGCTCACCATGCTCAGATTTTATCTCGTTGTTTGTGAAAATGAGAGGGGAAATTGAATTGGAAAAGCATAACTTCAACTTCAATGTTTTAGATGTTGTAGGTACTTCCCCTTCTTCACTCTCATGTTGTTCGCTATTTTTTTATAAAAATTTGGACAAGGATATGAAGCACTTTGTTAAATGTATGTGAGAAACACACAAGAACCAATCAAAACTACATATTAATGAAGCACAATACAAGAACTGCTAAGAGACTGATTCTCTTGAACTCTTTGAATTACTTCACTTAACTTTATTTTGCTTCGTTATGTTAGAATATCGATATAATATTAGAATCAATGGACGATTTAACAAGTTATAAATGAAAGAGATGAGTACTTGCATATTAATTGTGAATAATAAACATAAACAAATTTGAATAAATTGTGTAATTAAAAGACAACACTAACCTTGGTGATGGTGAAAGGGAGTAAATGCGAGAGATCATCATCCTCTCTATTTCCTTGGATACCTATAAAGAAATTGATTAATTAGATGTTTGAATTTTTGCATTAACATAGAGAACACATAATTAAAAGAGAAGAAAAATATTGGACGTTCCAAAAAGTACGTTAAGAATGTGTTAACTTAATTGAGATGTTCTAGTACATCCACTCATCTCTCCCTTCTCTCTAATATTTTGTTCAAAGAAAAAACGAAGAAAAATACGGTATCATACCTGTTGGCGAAATTCATGTTCCATTTTAGGCCATGTTTCGACAAAGATACGGTTAAGTACTTCTCCCATCACAGGTTCTTTTATTTGAGGCCACCATCGAGCAACCATATGCTCAAATACAGCTCCAAAACTATAAAATAAAATAAAATGATAAGGTAAAATAAGATAAGATGTAAAACACTCGCAATCCAGCAGATCAAAATTAATATTCATTGGAAAAAAAAATTTGAACTTGTAAAAGAGAGAAAATAAAGAATAAAAAGAGAGATCTAAACAAAATAGTAAGACAAGAACACAAACCCACCAAGTTGGAGGAAAAGAGCTATGGTAACTTGTCATGGCGTAATCTTGAACCTTTGGAGCTTCATCGGAAGAGGCTCTCCTCTTCTTGTTTCTGTTAGTAGCGGCGGCACCGATCGGATCCATTGAATTCTGGTACGCTGAGATCGAGTGGCTGAGATTATTGATGATCTCAAGATAGGGTTAACATCACACTCGTTGTCCATTTGAAAAATATTCAATGTCAACAAAGAGAGTTCAGAAACTTTAGAGAAATTTCTTTGAAGTTTTTGGTCTCTTTTTCACTCATTGTCCATTCTTTTTCTATTTTTTAACACCAAAACGACGCCGTTCTAAGCACACGATATCTCCAATTAATTATTGAATTTTTAATTGGTTTTTTTTTTTTTTTGGGTTTCACATTTTTCTTGTCTCATATTATGAGCATTGAACCATGCGTATGTGTTTATTTTAATAATTTCCCCATTCGTTACTTTTCATCCATCCAAGATGGAATAACCCGCAAACATATGTTTAATAATAAATTAATCTTGAGTTTATCTTTTTATGAGAAAAAGTTAATAAAAACATTAGTAAAATTTATTTTTTTAAAAGATTAATAAAATTGCAATTTTTTTCCTTCAAAATTGTGAGCTTTTAAAATTTAATTTATTCAATACAATTGCGTCAAATTAGTGACATGGTTTTATTTAATGTCATTTGTTCAATTTCCTATACTTTTCGTTGTCTAATTTCTATCATTGTGCTTTCAACAAATTTTAAATTTAATCTCCAATGCTAGTTTATTATTGATTTTTTTTTTAAAAAAAAAATTTCGTTATCTTTAGCATTTTTATTACAAATTTTGAAATCATATTCACATATTTTATTTTGGGCTAGTTGCCTAAATTGAATTTAAGTCCAAAATAATAGAATATGTAGTACAAGGGTAAAATAATTTATATAAACAAAAAATGGTAAAAGACCAAAAAACCCACACCCAGCCACCATTTTGCGAGGTGCTTCTCGATTTTCTCAAATTGAAAATTATCACTAATAACTACTATTAGTGTGCTATCAGTGGCTATTACTGATAGTTGCTATCAGTGGCTATCATCGATAGCTACTATCAATGGTAGCTTTTTGATTTGAGAAGTGTGCTATCAGTTGCTATTAGTTACTATCACTAATAGCTGCAATCAGTGAATATCATTGATAGCTGCTATCAGTAGTAGCTTTCAATTTGTGAAGTGTGTTATTAGTTGCTACATCTAATATTGCAAATAGTGATAATGCTATCGGCGATAACTTTTAATTTAAGAAATGTGCTATCAGTTACTATGACTAATAGTTGCTATCAGTTGTTATCAGTGTTGTTGCTATCGGTGAATATCACTGATAGCTATTATTAGTGATAACAACTGATAGCTGCTATCAATGATAGCTTTCAATATGAGAAATGTGCTATCAGTTACTATAATTGATAGTTGTTATTAGTAATGCTACTATTAGTTATAGCTTTCAATTTGAGAAATGAGCTATTAGTTGTTATCACTGATATGTTTCTATCAATGATAGCCAAATTGTGGCTATTGCTAATATGTTTCTATCAATAGTAATGTTTGCATGCTTTATATTGTTTGAATTTGATATCATGTTATACTTGTTTGTAAATAATCTGGTCTTTTAATTAATTTTTTGATACATGTAATGTGTTTGTATGTCGTTATTAATGCAAATAAGTATAGAATGATATCCTTTTACATTGAATGTCATAAAGGATATCATTAATGGTATGGATTAAAGTTAACGGACATGGATTTTGCACAGTTATTCATTGCCAATTAAGAGAAACAATGAAAATGTGTCTACTAGTAAAAGAGATAAAGTTGATGAGGATGATGTTGATTTTGATGATACAATTGGAATGTTTGAGGCTGCACACAACTTTTTTAATGAAAAAATCGATAATTTTGCAGAATTATTAGATGATGCGATGAAACCATTGTACCCAAATTGTAAAATATTTACCAAAATATCTATATTGGTAAAGTTATATAATTTGAAAACTAAATTTGGATGGAGCGATAAGAGTTTCATTGAGTTGTTGGAATTAATGCATGACATATTACCTAGTCCTAATGAAATTCCAACTTCTACTTATGAAGCAAAAAAGATGTTGAGTACTCTTGGAATAAAGTACGAGAAGATTAAAAAATGTAGCAATGTTGTTGCTTGTTTAGAAAAAAAAACTCTCTAATTCAAATGTATGCCCCATTTGTGGTACATCAAGATGGAAGCTTCGTAAAAATTTAAAGGAAAGGGCTAATAATGTCCCAGCAAAAGTCATGTGGATCCCCAATTCTATGATTTGAAAGAACGTTTTGAAGCATAGAAACATCAAGTTTATTTGCATGGCATGCTATAAAAAAAAGAAACAGATAATTTATTAAAACATCTCAAAGATGCTCTATCGTGGAAAAAATAGACAATTTGTGGCCAAAGTTTGGGTCAGAACCTATCATGTAAATATAAGTTCTTTAGTTATTTTTATTTTGCTTTATATGCATACTAATATTTCTAAATTGTTGCTTATTATAGTTATGATTGGGTATTCATTATAATCACTCTTCAAGAAAATTGTGTTTATGTTTTGGACTCTATTCAAAGTAAGGTTCAAGAGGATTTTCATGGAGTTATAAATATGTAAGTGTAACTGAACTTTCTTAGTTCTTAATTCAAGTATTTATGTTTGACTAATGTTTTCAAACTATTTAGTGGATTGGAAACTGATAGGTCTCCAATTATGTTACAATATCAAAAAAGAAAGAATAAAAGAGAAAAGGGGAAGTGGGCGGTGGAATCGGATAAGGTTTATTGTCAAGGTTGTTCGGAGAAGTTGAGGATTAAAAAGAAGGAAGAAACCGGAAGGGAGGGCAAGGAAGTTTGAATATCAGAAGTCAGAAAGGAGAGCTCTCAAGAGTAGGAGTTCAAAAGTCTCTGTCGTGGTAAAGTCATCGCAGTATGTCGCTCATCGTCTACTTCTACTAACCGATTGTGTAGCAAAGTTGAGCGATCGTGTAGTATTTGGTAGACGATCGTATAGAATCTGGTAAGTGATCGTGGAGTAGTTGGTAAACGATCGTGTAGTACTTTGTAAGTGATTGCGAGGTGTTTGTGAGCGATAGTCTAGTGTTACTCAACGATCGTGTAGAGTTTGAAAGCGATCATATAGAGTTTTGTAAACGATCATTGGGAGTTTGATAAGCGATCGTCTAGTCACTATTTTACTCTTATCACTTAATAAAGAATTCATTCATCGTTTAGTTGCTTTTCCGAAAGATTGTATCAACACGTTACAATAATAAAATCCTTCAAGAATCAGTTTCCTAACAAATTGGTATCAGAGCAACCACCTGGGCAAGCATGGTTCAAAAACGTTTTGAAGAGAAACTGGAATAACTAGAATAAGAGATCTCTGGATTCAAAGTTGAAATACATAAATTGCAAACCATAGAGGAGAATTTGGCGTCGTTGGCGAAGAGCGTTGAGAATTTGGGATTGCAGGCAGAGAAACATCAACAAATGCTCTTTTCTTATGTTACAAAAATGGCCAATGGAAAGACAAAAGTGACGGAAGAGGCAGAAAGATCAAATACTCGTAATGTGTGCGCAGCAAATAGTTCGACGTCGAAGAAGATGCGATTTACGACCGAAGAAAATTCAAGAAAGTCGAAATGCTGGTGTTTAGCGGAAGCGATCCAGACGCGTGGTTATTTAGAGCAAACCACTATTTTCAAATTTATAAGTTGACTGAATCTGAGAAGATGACAATGGCGGTTGTGAGTTTTGAGGACGCTACATTAGATTGGTACCCGTCGAAGGAAGGCTGAGAGTCGTCCAAAGACTTGGAAGACTTGAAGAAAAGAATATTTGTGCGATTTTAATCTTTAAGAGAGGGATCGATCTATGGAAGATTCTTGACTATTAAACAAGAAACGACGGCAGAGGCATAACGAAATTTGTTCGATAAGTTAGTAGCATTGTTGCTGCATCTACCGAACGAAGTTCTTGAGGAGACATTCATGAACGGTTTGGTGCCATAGATAAAGGCGGAAGTTGAATGATGGGATTCCACCGGGTTAGCGCAAATGATGTCGCTGGCACAACTTGTTGAAGATAGAGAAAATGCATGGATCAAATTGGGACGAGTGCGAACATACGGAGGTAAGTTCCAAAATTTGAACGCTTCTAAACTCAATACTGAAAAAGTGAGTAAATCAGTAAGCGGAAGTGAACAGAAAGAGGGAGAGAAGATCGGAGAGACATTTTCGATGAGGATCATCACCTTGTGAAGAATATCGAATAACGATAATTAGAGAGAAATTTCGGCAAGAAGATCAAAAGAGAAAAAGGGCTTTGTTTCCGATGCGATGAAAAGTACATGGTTGAACATCGGTGCAAAGGGCAAGAGTTGAGAGAAGTGAGATTGCTTGTCGTGCAAGCGTTTGGAGAGGAGTGGGAGTTACATGAAGAAGACGAAGCAAGAGAAGAGACGTTAGAATTGCGTATGCTGATACTGAGTGAGAGAATTTCATCTATTGCTGAATTGTCTGTGAACTCAATTGAGGGATTGACGAACCCACGAACAATGAAAATTAAAGGGGATATCAAAGTAGAATCGTTGGTGGTGTTGATAGACTTTGGAGCTACACATAACTTCATATCAGAGGGTCTAATGAATCGTCTGTAGTTTAACATCACAGCCACGACCAATTATGGAATAGTTTTGGGATTTGGATCTGCTCTATAAGGAAAGGGAATATGCAAAAATATGGAAATGAGGTTTGGAAATTGGAGAGTGTGTGACAATTTCATAGCATTATAGTTGGAAAGTGTTGACGTGATTTTGGGGATGCAATGGCTACACTCTTTAGGGAAAACAGAGGTTGATTGGCAGAACCTCTATACAATGACGATATGGGAGGAGGCCTTGTGAGTACATCAGAAGCATTTGAGGGTGGCCCAAGAGAAAATGAAGAAGACTGTCAAAAGGGTAGTTGGACAAATAAAACTTTACCTTGAGGACAAGGTGAAAGTGGAGGGGGGAGGTAATGATAGGTCTCCAATTATGTTGCAATATCAAAAAAGAAAGAATAAAAAAGAAAAGGGAAAGTTGGCGGTTGAATTGGTTAAAGATTATTGTCAAGGTTGTTCGGAGAAGTTGAGGTTTAAAAATAAGGAAGAAACCAGAAAGGAGGGCAATGAAGTCTGAATATCAGTAGTGAGGAAGGAGAGCTCTCGAGAGTGGGAGTTCGGAGGTCTCTGTCGTGGAAAAGTAATCGCAGTGTCTTGCTCATCGTCTACATCTACTAAGCGATCATGTCGTAAATCTGAGCAATCGTGTAGCATTTGGTAGGCGATCGTATAGAATCTGATAAGTGATCATGGAGTAGTTGGTAAGCAATTGTGTAGTACCTTGTAAGCGATCGCGGGGTGTTTGTAGGCGATTGTCTAGTGTTACTTAGCGATCATGTAGAGATTGCAAGCGATCGTATAGAGTTTTGAAAACTATCGTTGGGAGTTTGATAAGCGATCGTCTAGTCATTGTTTTACTCTAATCGTTTAATAAAGAATTCATTCATTGTTTAGTTTCTTTTCCGAAAGATCGTATCAACAGGTTACGATAATAAAATCCTTCAAGAATCAGTTTTCTAACAAATACATGACAAGCCAAGCAGGATCTCCAACACTATCAGTCTTCTCCAAAATGAAAATCTATAAAGGTAAATTTGCATTCATTTTTTAACAAATTATGTTCATTCAAACATGAGAATAATTGTTTTCAACTTCGTCATATACAGTGCCTCCGTCAATTAGATTTTGTAGGATGAAGGTACTATGTGCAAAAGTATATACACAAAATAGTGCATAATCCTACTACTCCCATTACTAGCCTTGTCGTAAATTATTTATTTTTTATATACTAGCTTTAATTTAATAAATGATGTAAACTTATGTTGAGTTTATCTTTTTTTTTTCCTTTTTGTAGTTTAATGCAAAAAATGCATACACCCAAGGAGAGATTGACGTAATTCGAACACAATGGGAAAATTTTGTTGGCCAATTTGTGTAAGGATGTACTTTTTTTTTTGGTCTCAATTGAACATAAATGCTAGTTTAGATTGAGTCTTGACGGGTTTTGAGTAAAATATGCAAGTTTAGAATGAATATGAAGTACTAATCGTTGGTTTGTGGCTAGACGAATTGTTATCTAACCATGATCTTTTTATTGGAAGATTTATTTATAATTCTTTTGTTTATGGATATTTGGTGTAAGTATTCAATGGAAGTACTAATTGATATTTGTGAATGAGAGAAATGATTATTAATATTATAGAGGTGGTTGATATTTTTTATTGTAGTTTTAGAGAGGTGGGTGGTTCCATATGAATGTTGGATATGTTAATTATAATTATTGTTCTATGGAAGTGTGTTATCGATATACAAATGTTGGTTAGTGTGTTTATTTCATATTTGATAAGTACTTATCCAATGGATTGAAAATATTAATTCTTGTTCGTGGATAAATTATTATAGAAGTGTGCTTCATTGCAGGTAACTTTATTTAGTTTTGTGGTAGAGTGTATTGTTCTGTCTATTATTATATTCAGGTTTGAGTTCAGTGAATTTATAGGTGGAAGACAAATATTGTTGGCTTGCCATGTAGAATATAACAAGCATGCATTACAATAAATAATTTTTTATATTTTTTTAATAAAAAAGGACATTTCCTGACCCAACACGAGACATATAATATCGTTTTTTACTTTTTGACGACATAAAAAATGGATAGGACAATTTAAAAAATGAGGCATTTTAAAAAATGGACAATAATTGAAATAAATTATAATAGGAAACCGACATTGAAGATGGTGTATGATGGCAGGAAATTAGAAGTCAATTTTACTCGACAACAAAAATCTCATGGACACGGTATGCAATGCATGTTCCTAAGATATGCATTGATAGTCATGCATCGATGATCGAACATAGGGACTTGTATGCGATGACCATGTGCTTTGCCACAAGTTTTCTTACGCTCATGCCAAGTATAATGTGAACGCAAGTTTCTCGGGTAATCCGAGGTCAAACACAGGGACTTGTAGCTATATGTATGCGGTGATGTGCATGCAGCTGTATAAATAAAAGAATGGAGGGGATGTTGTTAAGTTAATCCTACTCCTACTCCTATCTAACAGACAATGCAATGAGAATATGCATGAGAGGTAGAGATACGACAACACTTGACATGAAGTAAATGAATGGGAAAATAGATAAAATACAGAGATGTTTTCATTGCAACCCTTAAGAGTGACCGCAAAGGTAACCTTAGTTAACGCAAACCATGCGATCATGCAACACACATACTATAGTAAACCACCTCTCGGTGCGAATGCTATGGCTTCTAATATTAGAACGCATGCGATATATGCGATAAGTCTATAGAACCTACACATAAGTCTCTATTCTTATTTATGTGATGAAAAAATGACACACACACAAATAAAGTGACCACATAATATCATTCCCATCTCTAGGATGCATGCGATGCAGGTTGACAAACAAAACTTATCTCTAAGTCCCTATCTCTTGCTTATGCAGATCTAATCTCGCTCTCTTGAGTCTAGATTTTAACCTAGCCCTCTCGAGTCATTAGGTTCTTTCTTTAGACTCTCTCTCGAGTAACTCTAAAAGGGTGTTGGGCACAACATAAAACAAGATAAATACATGAACTTGATTGACGCAAAATTATTCCTATCTCTAGTGAACAGTGCATACAATGCTTAATGCGACCAACCACTTACCCTCCCGGGCAGTTAATTGTTGCTGACTTCACTTATAAACAAGCAATTCATTAGCCTATAGAATAGGGCATTGAGGCAGCAGCTTCACACTAAGCAAATAAGATTACTCACACACTCACGCAACGCACACCTCTCGGTGGGTCACTACATGCTTCTTATCCCTAATCCACATGACTAAGTATGCGATACCCAAGCAATCCCACTAAGTGTTGCAATGAAAGTAAGGACGTTAAGTAAAGAAGATGGAGATGGAGTTGAAGGAAATGTAGAAATGTATTGAACACATTGTGTATTAATTCCTTATATCCTAAATGTCATATAATACAATATAAGAAAAGAAAGGAAAATGAAATGACCGGCTGGAAGCAAAGACTTGCTTCCAGGATGTGCGTGAAGGCTGCCGGTGATGCCATGGATGGGCGGAGGAACTGACTCTCTCGAGATCTAGCTCCGGTCAAAGGCTCTGGTCGTCACTCGGAACGGATGAAAGAGGTGAAGAACTCTCAGCGTCTTCTCATGCATTTTGTCTGGATCACAAGGATCCACCCTAGGCGAACCTTAGGCGAAACCTTGGATCCTTGAATTTTCGCTCATCAGCTTCTATTACAACATTAATTGGACTATTCTGAGTCTGACGTTCAGCACGTTAGTCCTTTCTGAACCTCTACCACTAACGGTGTGGTAGGTGAAATGTCAGCATCAACTTTGGATTTTCTCGAGGTAGATGCGTTGATGAGTTCATTCCACCTACCTTGCGTTGATCCCATTAGAATTCATTGTCGTGTAGCTGTAATCATTCAATGTCCGCATTCGCTTAATATTGTAACTCTACATGATGACCGCAATCATGTGACGAGCACAACTCCCATGCGATAGATGCATACGACTGATTACCGCAACATCCATGTGTTGATCGATGCGTTTGCCTTTACGATTGAGTGTTTCTCTGCATGCGGTCATCTATGCAGTTGTCCAGTTTTCCGTGTTTGTACTCATTTCCTGCATTAGCTACAAAAATAGAAATTGAACGCATAATAATGCAAAATAACGGGTTGGTTGAGATTCAACATGCTGATTGACGGAAACTCTTTTTCTCGTGAATTCCTATATGATTGCTGCATATTCTGCCTAACAACCTTCATAATTCTAAGTAAAAAGTCTAAGATGACATGCATTTCTGCATGTCATCACACCCTCAAACTTAAAATCATGCTTGTTCTCAAGCATGCGTTATACTCAAGAAATTCTAACTCACCTTCATACTTTCCTTTGCGATGACCAGCTTCTCAGAATATAATTTACACACACCTTTGACCATCACTACAATGCTCTCCTCCACTTTGGCTACTTCTTCAAAAAGATCTTATCTATGTTTAGATCCGGAAAGCCTTTGCTCAAAAACTTTTATTCATTCAACGCAATTTTGTGTTTAGCTTTTGAAAATCCGTTCATTCAAAAAGACTTCACAACTTTGTAAGGGCTTATTCAAATGCAGTGTTGAACCTAGTTACGCCCTTTGTTTTGGCTTACCCCCACGTGTGTCATGCGGGCATCCTACTTCAATTGCGTTCCATATTTAACTCAACTCTTGTCTCGTTTGATTTGCCTTGTGCCAGACAGAGGAGTTGCGCTAATGCACTGATCCTGATGACTTGCCTTCGTTTTGGCTTGCCCCCACATGTGTCATGTGGACATCCAACTTCGAGCAAGTGCCTTTCACAGCTTAACTCTTATCAATATGGGTTTACCCATTGTATTGACAGTGGAGTTATTATTCTCAAAACACAAAGAGGTATACCAGTTCATTTTTTTCACCTACATCCACTCTTCAATTGATCTTCAAGCTTCATTCATCTTCAAGATTACAAACATCAGAAAAATTGAGGTATGCTCTTCTTCAAAACTCCCTCTTAAACTTTATTTCTTTGTATTTTGATATATAAGCTTCACACATAGAAAAGGAATATTATGCAAAACAGTTCTTTTCATGCTTTTTCTTTTTATTATAGACAACTAGAAAAACCGCTGAGTAATATGCTAACTATTTTTATGTTTAAATTATTTTGATAGAAGCTGGAGATTTTGGTTCAGCTTCATAACAAATTTTCCTTTTGAAGAAAAATCTCCTTGAAAATCTTCAATCAAGTAGCTATTTCCTCTTGGTTAAGTCTACTACTCTAAGTAGACTTAGAAATGATCAAACTTAGGTCTCGGTAGGGCTTTAGTTAAAAAATCAACTGCATTCTCTTCAGTTTTTTTTTTTTTACCTTCTGTATGCTGACTATTCCTCTTTCTATAATATCCCTTAAAAGAAAAACTTTACATCAATATGTTTTGTTCTATCATCATACTGTTGGTTCTTTGTGAGGTGTATGACACTTTGATTGTCTCATAGAAGTTCTATTAATTCTTGTTTGTAGCCTAGTTAACTAATTAGACCTTGTAACCATATCACTTCTTTAACAACCTTTGACACAACTAGAATTCAACCTCAGTAGTTGATAGGGCAACTACTTATTGTAGGTTATACTTCCATCTTATGAGGTCTCCTCCTAACATAGAAGAAACCTATTAGAGACTCCTTCTATCACTATCACCTGCAAAATCTGCATCGACATACCCCTTTAAGAATAATTTAGGTGCACTAGAAGTTGTGTATAGAAGGTGATAACTTGTAGAAATACAAGTTTTTTATACCATTTTATTTAGATTATGCGGCAAAAAGAAGGAAAAGTTTCATCGACTGTATAGAAATTATTTTAGAAACGCGAAAATTGTAAAGTTTCATAGGCACACCCGCTAACCCCATTGCGATGGCAAAATGGAATGTCTAAGTCTTTGTTTTGCAGGAAAATAGGTCACCACATGCGACAATCGCTCGAAGACAAAAAGAACAACGCATTATCACAACATACGACAATCATTCAAGAACAAAGAAAGAACAATGCAATCGTAGTGCATGCGACGATCGATCGTGGACTCAAACAATCAATGCATTTCTACCGCATGCGACAATCGATAAAAGATCAAAACAATTACACCGCATGCGGCGATCGATTGAAGATGTAAAGAGCGACGCATTTGGAAGGACTTTTGACATTGTATAGCTTCTGTTATACGATTCTAACAAATTGAACGTGCAGCAGAGCGGACGTTTCCACTATGCCATGGCAGGAATTATCAGCTTTTCAGAGCGGGACCACTGATGTAGAAGAAGCCAAGGTCTATAAATAGCTTCATCAAATTCAAAGAAAGGAGGCTGGTATGAAGAGACAATTTAGAGAAAATCTAGGGAGAAAGACGAGACAAGACCGAAAGTTAAGTCTCTAGAGCAAGCAATTCATTCCCATTCCTAAAGAAGAAGCTCTGTGCAAAGATCACTTTGACTTGGAAAACAAGCCCGAGAGGGAAGCTTTCCATTCCATTCCTACCACACACCGGCAAGCACGTCGTCTTTGATGAGGATCTGTGCTAAGACATTGACATGCTTTCTGTATTTGTTCTCATTTTCTATTCATCTATTGTGTTCATCTCTAATCTTTCATTCATTATCTATAACAAATGCTTATCTTTAGATTTTAATATCATTATCTTATTCATCGTCATCTCTCTATTCTTCACCATACATTCATCATCCATTTTCTTTGTCATGTATAACTAATCCCCCAAGGTAAAGGGGAAGGATTAAGCAAGTAATTTAATCCTTGTTGAAGAAATCGGCTGAGTTTATCTAAAGCATGTTCAACGACATCTTCACCTATGAGAGCAAAAGTGAAGATGTTATTCCACCTCTCGAAAGAAGGTTGGAAGAATGCGTTAACTAAAGCGAGAAGTAATTCCAGAGATGGAAACAACCTTGCGTTCATCACGTTCGTCCCTGTTTCACCATAGACATATGGGAACCCGACCGATCACTGAAAGGTGTAAGCCAAGGGAAAGCGGAACCTGAGTTGCGTTCTCAACAAGATTGACGAACTTGCGATATCTTTTCCCTCTACCCATTCTCTTTCTGACACACTTCACAAGACTTGCCACCGCATTCATCAGATACTTTTGCACATCTTCACAGCCAGTCCTCAACTTGTATATTTAATTATTTATTCATTTATTTGTTATCGCATTCTACTTTATTATCGCATTTTATTATCACCGCAATTTATGTTATTACCGCATTTTAATTTATCACCACAATTTATTTTACCGCACTTTACTTATCACTCGATTTTATTATCACAATTTATTTTATCATTGCTTTACTTTCATTATCGCATTTTACTGCTTACCGCATTTACTTTTCAAATCAATTCAAATCATTTCATTATTCTTTTCAAAGAGCTCCTCCGCAACACCCTCCTCACCAAGAGCCCCCACCGCAACTCTAAATTTGGGGGTGTACCACCTTCTCCACAATTTTGCACTCTTTTTTGCAGTCAAATCAATTTTTTCTTATATAGATAGTTGTACCTTGTATTCTTCTGTACATACTTATAATTTTGTGTTGCGATCATTATAATTCTTTGTGTACTTAGACAAATTTTATACCACTGAGTAATCATTCTTTCCTTATACGTTGGCCTCTTTATTTTTATCATCCTTTGTCAATTTATTGCGGTAATTCTTTTCTTTTCTTTTGCGATGTTTATTTGCGCTGCCATGATGAGTATAATGCGTAACCTTAGCGTAATTTATTTATACATTACATTTTCTGTTTAACACTTAGACAATTCATCGCAATACTCTTCTTTACCTTCTTTATTATAAAACTCTGCTCAAACCTTCTTATCAAAATTTTGACTAAGTGTTTTGTCTTTTCTGTCCAAAACAACGTAATAAGGACATTGCACATCTCTAAATTTGGGGGTGGGAAAGATCTAAGTAGATGCGATCATATCAGGCAAATGCGTTCATCATCATAAAAAAATAATAATAATAAAATAATAAAAAAAAAACTTCGCTGTTAGCGCAAGGGAAAATCCCAACCTGACAAGAGTTAAATCGTGAAAGGAACCTGCTCATAGTTGGATGTTCGCATGTCACTCGTGGGAGCAAGGAAAAACGAAGGTAGGTTACCAGAATTGACGCAATAAAACAAAAAAGAAGAGAAAATAAGAATAAAAGAGATAACTCCACTGACCAGCAAAAGTAAAACTTGGCTAAGGATCAACAGTTGAAGTTGAGCTTGGTACACTACCGACGTTGGATGCTTACATGACACCCATTGAAGCAAGCCAAAATGAAGGGTGTAGCCATGATCAACGTTCTCTATAGGATGACGCAAGCCAGACCACCGCATAAAAGACGCACTTCGTTGTTTTCACAAGAATAGGTAAAACATTCTTTTCAAAACAAGAAGAGAACTTTGGGCAGAGGTTTGTCATAGATAAGAATAAAGTAGAGCATGTTGAAAAAATGTCAAAGGATAGAAGGAACTTGTAGGTTTGAGAAATTATGTAGAGGTGGAGCATTCGGAGTAGCCGATCGACGCAAAGTTAGGAGAGGATTTAAGCTAAATTGCCTTAGTCGAGGATATGCTTGAGGAAAAGCATATATCTAAATTTGGGGGTATGATAACTTGTAGAAATACAAGTTTTTTATACCGTTTTATTTAGATTATGTTGCAAAAAGAATGAAAAGTTTCATCGGCTGTATAGAAATTGGTTTAGAAACGTAAAAATTGCAAAGTTTCGTAAGCACACCCGCTAACCCCATTGCGATGGCAAAATGGAATGTCCAAGTCTTTGTTTTGCAGGAAAATAGGTCATCACATGCGACAATCGCTGGAGGACAAAAAGAACAACGCATTATCACAGCATACGGCAATCATTCAAGAACAAAGAAAGAACAACGCAATCGTAGCGCATGCGACGATCGATCGTGGACTCAAACGATCAACACATTTCTACTGCATGCGGTAATCGATAAAAGATCAAAGCAATTACACCGCATGCGGCGATCGATTGAAGATGTAAAGAGTGATGCATTCGGAAGGACTTCAGACATTGTATAGCCTTTCTGTTGTACGATTCTGACAAATTGAACGTGGAGCAGAGCAGACGTTTCCACAATACCATGACAAGAATTATTAGCTTTTTAAAGCGGGACCACTGATGCAGAAGGAGCCAAGGTTTATAAATAGCTTCATCAAATTCAAAGAAAACAAGCTGGTCTCAAGAGACAATCTAGAGAAAATCCAAGGAGAAAGACGAGACAAGACCGGAAGGTATGTTTCTGGAGCAAACAATTCATTCCCATTCCCGAAGAAGAAGCTCTGTGTAAAGATCACTTTGACCTGGAAACAAGCCTGAGAGGGAAGCTTTCCACTCCATTCCTACCACATGTCGACAAGAACATCGTCTACGATCGGGATCCGTGTCAAGACATTGACACGCTTCTGTATTTGTTCTCATTTTCTATTCATCTACTGTATTCATCTCTAATCTTTCATTCATTATCTATAACAAACGTTTATCTTTAGATTTTAATATCATTATCGTATTCATCATCATCTATCTGTTCTTCACCATACATTTATCATCCATTTTCTTCGTCATGTATAACTAATCCCCTAGGGTAAAGGGGAAGGATTAAGCAAGTAAGTTAATCCTTATTGAAGAAATCGGCTGAGTTTAGCTAAAGCATGCTCAACGTCATCTTCACCTATGAGAGCAGAAGTGAAGATGTTATTCCGCCTCTCGAAAGAAGGTTGGAAGAATGCGTTAACTAAAGCGAGAAGTATTTCCAGAGATGGAAACAACCTTGCATTCATCACGTTCATCCCTGTTTCACCATAGACATATGGGAACGCGAGCGATCACTGAAAGGTATAAGCCAAGGGAAAGTGGAATCTTAGTTGTGTCCTTAACAAGATTGACGAACTTGCGATGTCTTTTCCCTCAACCCATTCTCTTTCTGACACACTTCACAAGACTTGCCACCGCATTCATCAGATACTTTTGCACATCTTCACAGCCAGTCCTCAACTTGTATATTTCATTGTTTATTCATTTATTTGTTACCGCATTCTACTTTATTACCGCATTTTATTATCACCGAGATTTATTTTATTTTCGTATTTTATTTTATCATCACAATTTACTTATCACCGAAATTTATGTTACCGTACTTTACTTATCATCGCATTTTATTATCACAATTTATTTTATCATTGTTTTACTTTCATTATCGCATTTTACTGCTTACCGCATTTTACTTTTCAAATCAATTCATTATTCTTTTTGTTTCCCGATCGCATATATCACATTAGTATCGCTTTAATCACCGCAATCCCTGTGTTCGACCTCAGATCACTCTGAGAAACTTGCATTGGAATTATACTTGGTTCCAGTGTAAGAAAACTTGTGACACGCGCACACTACAGAATGCATACTACGGAAGCATCTAAGCATCACCACATACATCATTTAGAATGTAGTATCGCATATTATCATTGTCGCAGAGCGCATAAATCAGCAACCCTAACAAGTTGTTGGCCACACAATCAACGCATTTAAATTTTCATTACAAGTTTTTGGCACCGTTGTCAGGGACGAAAACTTGAGTCATAGTGCATCATTCATTTTAAATTTTTATTACAGAAGGCCTCTCTTCACTGTCCCCATTATTTATCGAAATAAACAATATTCACAAAAAGCTAAGTCTTTTAGTGCCTCTAGACTTAATGAAGCCTTGCTTCATAAGTTCATTCAAGCCTCTTTCACTAATATGTAAAAGTCTTCGATGTCATAGCTCAAACTCACTATTCTTCTCTATCTTTGACAGTAGAGCATACTTAGATTGGTTAACCTTCTTTACAACATATAGGCCCTTGATTTTATTTCCAACAAGGATTGTCCTCCCTTTTTTTTTCTATCTTCATAGCACCTATTTCACTAGTGAATGTACAACATTGGTCATCAAACATACCACAGGAGACGAAACTTTATTTGAGCTTTGGAACATGCCTAACGTCCCTAAATAGGACTTCCCTACTAGCTTTAGTAACACCAAGCCTCTTCCCATGATTTCACACATTGTTATTACCCATGTAAACTGAGTCTCATTCCTCCGATTTGTAATAAAAAAAAAAACCAGCTCTTCTTGAAAGTCATGTTATAGGTACACCTTGAGTCAAAGACTCAGTCTCCCTCCTTAGTTTCAAAATCCATGGCTGATAACAGGTAGAAATACAAGTTATTACAGCTCAAATTAATAAAACAATAAGAGAAAGTGATGGTAAAATAGGCAATATCATGTTTGAAAGCGCCAAACTAAAAGGAATTGCGATCACTAATGCTCATCGCATAAAAGTAGTTAATTTACCTATTATGTATAGGTACAATTCGATGGCGCATATGAAATTGCGATCCAAGGGCACAATGCGACAACGTGTTTGAATTTGCGATCGTGAGAAATTTCTCAAAAAGTGATCGCATAAAGACCTCGCATCAAGGCGACAACATAATAAATCATGATGGGACGTAAAGCTGATAACGGTCGATTTCGAATTCAGTTGACAAGCCATTAAAAACCATATTGTTGCAAGTACATTGAACTTTTGGTGACTTTTAGACGGCGCAAGAGAGTAGGGAAATTAATGCTACCCATCATTACAATCATTAGTAAGAAGAGTTGCTTCACCTTGAAATCTATAAATATCCAATGCTACTAGAGAGAAAAAGGGATAAAAGATACATATACATATACAGAGACAGAAAGAGAGCAAGGAGATGAGGTGAAGCCAAGAGAAATCGCTTTCCGGACAGATCGAGAGACTGTAAAAAAAAAATACAAAGGAGAGAAGCCCAACCCTTGCGAGAGAAAAAGGCCACGAACTAGAATAGAGTTGAAGTGATAAAGAGTAGTGTAAAAGGCCAAGGAAAGCAAGACATTGCTTGCCTGGCTTGTTATTTCTCAATCCATTTGTTATTTTGTATTCAACACTTTATTTGCAAAAATGGAAACTTCATTTCGATTTATGTCCAGTCTCTCCCCACCATGCATGAGTAACTAAATTTGTGAATGGGTTGAGAAGTACTTAGCTAGCATGACTTAAGCTATGCATTTTATGCGAGCATCTGTCTTATGTATGTGTCATTCATCATTTGGAAGTACTTGGAAGAGTAGTCTAAAGATAGAATCTAGGTTTCAGAGAGTCAGATTAAATTGCATAAGCAAGAGTAGAAACTTAGAAATAAGTTCTATCTGCTTCCTTCCATACACATCGTATGCGTCCTAGAAATAGGAAATGTGGCATTATGCATTGAGAAATGTAGTACTAATATTTGTGTATAGCATGATCGCATGACTTGTACATTATCTTGAGAAATGTTAGCTAAATCGCTTCTCAACATCTTCATCGCATACTTGTTATAACTCTACGCTTTCATCACTCCGCATTCAACTCCATCGCATGGGAAAGTCTAAATCAAAACACCATCTATTTCTTCATCATAACTACAATAGAATCAGATAGTTCGTCGCATATCTACTTAGTAGTCCCTGTGTTCGACCCTGGACTTACCAGGAACCTAAGAAGGCCTATATTTGGGCTTTGTTAGGAAAACTTGTATGATCATCGCATCCACACGTCATCACATACACACATCATCGAATGATAAACCAACACATCAAGTTTTTGGTGCTGTTGTCGAGGACTATGGTATAGATTGCGCTAACATCAAATCTCTTTGATCTTTCCAGCTTTTGACCTTTGTTGCATTTCCATTCCATCTATAAAGGAAGAAGCAAGCATCGTATGGGCGAAGGACACACTCTTGAGCCCAATTACGACCTAGAGATCGAAAGAACCTTTCGTAGAAGACAGAAAAACAGACGTAAACGACGAGGAAGAGTTCACAGAATGGCTGAACAACCTGAAGAACGAGTAGCAATTGAAAACAACATCATGGCAAATCCTATCCTATTGGCAAATGATAGCAATAGACCCATCCGGGACTATGCATCACCAAACTTGTATGATTTCTCCCTAGGAATTATGAGACCAACATTGGATGGATCAAGGTTCAAGATGAAGCCAGTAATGTTACAAATGATACAAACAGCAGGACAGTTTGGAGGACAACGTGGTAAATATTCGCACGCCCATCAATGAAGCTTCATCGAAATTTGTAACACTTTTGTGTTCCTTAATATTTCCCTAGAAGAGGTTCGACTCACACTGTTTCCATTTTCATTATGCGATAAAGCATGAAAATGGGCTTACTCTCTTGAACCAAGAGAGATAACTTCATGGAGCAAGTTGTGGAAAAGTTTATGAAGAAGTATTTCCCTCCCACAGAGAATTCCAGAAGGAGGAAATTGATCACCAATTTTAAACAAGAAGAAGATGAATCTCTCAGTGATGCATGGGTGAAATTCAAGACCCTAGTACACGACTACTAATAACGGGCAGAAATGCACGTTATTACAATGCAAAGATATAAAACAATATAGGATTGCGACGGTAAAAATATGTAAAATTATGTCCAAAAGCATTAAGTTGAGAAAATTGTGATCGCATACGTCCATCACATTAAAGCAACTAATTTACGTATTTTGTGCAGGGAAATGCGTTGGCGCAAGGCAGAATCGTGATCCAAGAAATTTAGCGTCCGAGCACATTAAAAGATTGCGACCGCAAGGCTATGCGATCGTATGCGTTTGCGAAGATCTGCTCAAGAGGGGCCTCATAGAGACGACACATCAAGGTGAAAGCGTAATAAATCACGATGGGACAGAAAGCTGATGATGGCCGAATTCGAATTTAGTTGACAAACCGTTAACGACACACTGTAGCAAGTATACTCAACTTTTTGGTGACAATTAATCGGCGCATCAGACAGAATTAATGACATCCCAACAATACAATCACCCTGAAGCTCTATAAATACCGAAGGCTACCTTCGTTAAAAGAGTTCGGTTCCATTCTAGTTTACCCATATAAAGTGTTCACCATATAGAAGATAGTTAGCCATTGTTCTTAGTTTCCTTACACTTAGAAGGCGGAGGAAAGTGAAGAGAGAAGATGCCGGAAGATCGTTCTTGGTCAGCTTGAGAGAGTGCCGGGAAGCGTTGAGAATGGAGAGAAGGCCGACTCCTGCGAAAGCAAGAATATTCTTTTGGGTAGAGTATAGAAAAACGTAGTATAAAAGCCTTGGGAAGCAAGACATTGCTAGCAGGCTCCCTAACCTTAATTCCTATTGTCATTTTATATTTTGATTTCATTTATAAAATGGAACTTGCAACTCTACATCTGTTCACTCTCTTTACATTATGCATGAGTCACTAAGCTTCCGAATGGGTTGAGAAACACTTAGCTAGCATGACCTAAGATCTTCATTTTGTGTGATTATCTTGTCTTATGTATGCGTCCATCACCCCTTTAGAGCTACTCGAGAGAGAGTCTAAAGAGAGAACCTAGACTTGAGAGAGCTAGGTTAGAATCTAAGCTTGAGAAAGTTAGATTAGAACTGCATAAGCAAGAGATAGAGACTTAGAGATAAGCTCTGTTTTCTAACATGCATCGCATATACCCTAGAAATAGGTTATGGTAGTATGCGGTCGCCTTGTGTATGTGTATGTCATTCATCATCGCATAGACAAGAGTAGAGGCTTAGACATAAGTCCTATAGACATCATCGTATACATCGCATGCATCTTAAAACTAAGAGCTATAGCATTTGCATTGAGAGATGACTTGCTGTTGTATGTATGTAGTATGATCGCATAACGTAAACACAATCATAGAAAGTGTTAGCTAAATCCATTATTAACCCGTTCCCACACATACTTATTGTAAATTTCGTATTATTAACTCTTTTCTCAATTCCGCCGCATAGAATCTATACCTTAAACAAACATACCAACCAACTCATTGTTTTATTTGTCACTGTAAAGAAGTCTGAAATCACCGTCGCATACCGTCTCTATAGTCCCTGTGTTCGACCCTGGGCTTACCAGGCAACTTAGTAGGATTTATACTTGGATTCTGCTAGGAAAACTTGCATGCACAACGCATACTCCACCATCGCAATATACACCATAATTTCATCATATTCACAATGCATCAACTGCCCACATAATGGATTGCCAGATTGCCTCCAAATGGAGATTTCCTATCATGGACTCAATTCTGCATCGCAGACAACTGCGAATGCGGTAGTAGCTGGAGGTCTGCTGGACAAAACTTAATACGAGTGAAAGAACATTCTTGATCGCATCTAGAAAAACCACGAAGATTGGTAAGAAAGCGATCAACGAACAAAACCCAGAGAAGGTAATGCAAGGAATGGTGCCACTGCATCATTACAAAATCAGATGAATGTGATGATAAATTTACTGCAGGGCATCGCAATAAACATTTCAGAAACTCGAAGTGGGCATGTCAATGCGATAGAGCAAACAAGTACCAGCTGTGTTACATGTGAAGAACCGCATTCTGTTGAGGAGTGTCCATGAAATCCTCAATCAATATACTTTGTCAAAAACCATCCTTTTTCAAACACTTATAACTCGGGGTGGCGAAATCACCCTAATCTTTCTTGGAAAAACAACCAACAACAAGGAAGTCAGCTTATAGCTTAGAGAGAGAGATGATAACGGGTAGAAATGCACGTTATCATAGTGCTTAGTTCTTAAACAATGTTGGTTTGCGTTGATAAAACATGTTAAATTGTGTCTAAAAAGCATCAAATTCATAATATTGTTGATGCTTGTATTTATGAAGTGGAAATATGGATGATATGCGTTGCTGGAATTGCGTTATGCACTCAAGTTTCTCCAGCGGAATTCAAGTGTAAATTCCTCTGAGTTTCCTGGTAAGTCTAGGGTCGAACACAAGGACTTGTGAAAATAGATTGCATTGATAATTTTGATGAAAACTTTACGGTAACCGGGAAAATAAATAAGTGTTTGATTTGTTGATTGCATTGATTAAAAATAAACAAAAAATGCGGCAGAGTTTGCAAAGAGTTGGTAAACGGGAAATGCGATGAGTATGCGGTGAATAGGTTGAGAAAGGTTTCGGCTAACACTCCCTAGAATGTATTCATGTTTGCGATCATGCAACATGCATAAAACAGTAAACCACCTCTCGGTGCGAATACCACGGCTTCTAAGGCTAGAACGCATGCGATATATATGCGATAAGTCTACAAGGTTTACACATAAAGCTCTATTCCTATTTATGCGATGACAAGATGACATCTACAAAAATACGCGACCACATAATATCATACCTATTCCTAGGGTGTATGCAATGCAGTGTTGACAAACAGAGCTTATCTTTAAGTCCCTATATCTTGTTTATGCAAGCCTAATATTGCTCTTTCGAGTCCAGATTCTAACCTAACTCTCTCGAGACATTAGGTTATTTCTTTAGACTCTCTCTCAAATAACTCTAAAGGGTATTTTGCACAGCATAAAACAAGACAATCACAAGCAATGAACTTCCTAAGTCATGTTAGCTTAGTTCTTCTCAACCCATTCAACTAGTTTAGCTACTCATGCATATTAAGAGAGTGAGCAGATGTAGAAATAGAACTTCCATTGAATAGATATGAAGAAGAAGTACAAATAACAATGCAAGTATAATAAAGAGCCTGGTAGCAATTTCTTGCTGCCAGGCGTTTACACTGTTTCTACTCGTGTGCTCTAAAGATATTCTCGCTCTAGCGAGAGTCGACTCGCTCTCTACCCTTACTCCTCAAGGTTCTTTCTTGAGTTGCCCTGAGCGATCTCCAGTGCCACCTCTCTTCTCTTTCTCCGCTTTAAAATGTAAAGGAAATTATGAAAAAAAACAATTGGATGTAAAAACAGTGAACTCGTTAAACCCTTTTCTAAAGAATGCACTTGGTATTTATAGAGAATCCATGGTGAAAGGCGGCTTCTCTCTCCTGGTTATACAGATGGGACAACTTTAATTCTTGATTGACGCATCGAATGATTGCTATCGATAAAGCTAAATGTACTTTGTGACCGTTATCGGTTGTCAACTTAATTTGAATTTGACTATCATCAGCCTTTTGTCCCATTGCTCTAAATTTGTCTTTCACCCTGATGCATCCACCATGTTACGTTGACCAAGTTGCGGCGATCCTTCTTGGGAGAATGTTTGCGAGCATGATCAACGAAAAGCCTTGCGGTGAAGTTGCGTTTCGACCACTGAATTCCTATAATCACAATCTTTGCATTGCGTTAACGCATATTCTGCACAGAAATTCAAAAATCAATAGTTCTAATGCGCTGAACGCATGCGACTACAATATTATAGAATTTATGCTTAATGGATGCAATTTAACATATTTCATCAACGCAATCCAACATTGTTTAAGAACTTAGCACTATGATAACGTGTATTTCTGCCTGTTATCAATTGTGGTCGCATGCGTTCATCGCATTAGAACAGTTGATTTTCATATTTTTGTGCAGAATATGCGATGGCGCAAGGCGGAAATTGTGATCATAAGAAATCATTAGTTGAGCACAGCATTATCGCAAAGCTTTGTGATGAGCGTGTTCATGAATATTCGTCTGAGAAGGATTGCTGCAACTTGGTCAGCACAACATGGTAAGTGCATCTGGGTGAAAGGCTAATTAATCGCGATGGGACAGAAAGCTGATGATAGTCGAATCCGAATTAAGTTGACAACCGATAACGATCACAAGTACATTTAACTTTTTGGTGAAAAATATTCGGTGCATCAGTCAGGAATTAAAGCCGTCCCATCTGTACAATCATGAGAGATAAGCCGGCTTTCACCCTGGATGCTCTATAAATACCAAGCGCATTCTTCAGAAAAAGTTGTTGATCAGTTAATCAATTCACCAGTTTATGAATTTGAGAGCTCAAATCGTCTTTGATCATAGTTTTCCTTTCGTTTTAAGGCGGAGAAAGAGAAGAGTGGTGATGCAGGAGATCGCTCAAGGAAACTCGAGAGAGAACCTTGAGGCGTAGAAGCAGAGAGTGGGCCGACTCTCGCGAGAGCGAGATTATCTTTTGAGCACGAGTAGAAAAACAGTGTAAAAGCCTAGGCAGCAAGAGACTGCTACCAGGCCCTCTATTCTATACTTGCATTGTTATTGTGTACTTCATCTTTATATTCATACAATGGAAGTTCTATTTCTACATCTGTTCACTCTCTTAGCATGCATGAGTAGTTAAAATAGTTGAATAGGTTGAGAAGAACTAAGCTAACATGACCTAGGAACTTCATTGCTTGCAATTATATTGATTTATGTTGTGCCAAATACCCTTTAGAACTACTCGATAGAGAATCTAAAGAAAGAACCTAATGAATCGAGAGAGCTAGGTTAGAATCTGGACTCAAGAGAGCAAGATTAGAACTGCATAAACAAGAGATAGGAACTTAGAGATAAGCTCTATTTGTCAACCTGTATCGCATGCATCCTAGAGATGGGAATGATATTATGTGGTCGCCTTATTTGTGTGTGTGTCATTTTGTTATCGCATAAATAAGAATAGAGGCTTATGTGTAGGTTCTATAAACTTAGCGTATATATCGCATGCGTTCTAGCCTTAGAAGTTATGGCATTCGCACCGAGAGGTGGTTTACTGTTGTATGCATGTTATGATCGCATAGCATGAACGCATCCTAGGAAGTGTTAGCCGAAACTTTTCTCAACCCGTTCACCGCATGCTCATCGCATTTCCCGTTTAATCAACTCTTTTCAAACTCCGCCGCATTTGTTTATTTTTCATTAACGCAAACAAAAATCCCAAAAATTTATTTATTTATCCGGTTACCGCAAGGTCTTCATAAAAATTAACAACGCAATCTATTTTCACAAGTCCCTGAGTTCAACCTTGGACTTACCAGGAAACTCAGTGGAATTTACACTTGGATTCCACTGAGGAAACTTGAGTGCACAACGCAATTTCACCATCGCATATCATCCATAATTCACTTCATAAAATCAAGTATTAAGGGACCACCAGGATTTTTCCAAAGAACTAACGGACAACAGCAACAGCAAGTTAGCAGCTCTCAAACACCACTACCAACATCCCTGGAGAACTTGTTAAAGCAATACATCCAAAAGAATGAAACAGTCCTTCAAAATCAAGTTACATCCATCTACAATTTGGAAATTCAAATAGGACAAATTGCAAGAGAGCTAAAGAACAGACCTCAAGGGACATTGCCTAGCTTAACTGAGCTTCCACGAAATCCAGGGAATACAGAGAAAGAACACTGCCAAGTCACCCTAAGAAGTGGAAAGGCGATGGTAGAAGTCAGGAAGAAGCCTAGCAAGACCAATTCAAAGGAGAAACATACAATTGAATCAAAGAAATCGTTGTCGCAAACTGAGTCAAAGGAGTCCAAGACTATGGAACCTGAAGATGTGATCACCTCTAAGTCTCCAGACCATGGAACAGTGAAAGTATAACTACCTCCTCCTCAAAGACCGAAAAAGAAACAAAATGATGAAGGTCACCATCATCGCTTCTTGGAAATATTAAAACAACTACACATCAATATTCCATTTATAGAAGCGATAGAGCAGATGTCGGTGTATGCCAAGTGTTTGAGGACATTGTTTTGAAGAAGAGAAGCACCAAAAATTCTCCACGGTGGCATTAACATAAGAATCAAATACTATAATCCCACCAAAGATGCGTGACCCAGGCAGTTTGACAATACCCTACTCAATAGGAGGGATCTACATTGGTCAATCATTATGCGATTTTAGGACAAGCATAAACTTAATACTCCTTTCAATCTTCAAGGAATTGAATGTAGGACAGCTAACACCTACAACGGTGACTCTCCAACTTGTAGATAGGTCCCTGGTACACCCTGAAGGAAAATTTAAAGATGTCTTGGTCACAATAGACAAATTCATTCTACCTGTAGACTTCATTATCCTAGATTATGAGGCGGATAAAGATGTCCCAATCATATTGGGACGACCATTCTTGTCTACTGGTCGTGCTCAAATAGATGTGCACAAGGGGGAAATCACAATGAGCATCAATGGAAAGAAGCTCAGGTTTAATATTATCAGGGCAATGAAGTTCCCAGAAAAGGAAGGCTTATCAGATTTCGACGATAAACACACATGCGTTGAAGATTGGGAGTTCGAGGAAGAAAATGAAGAAAGAGAGGATGCTACAACATCCTTAGAAACTTGCCATGCAATAACAGAGATAGTGAACAATGAAGTAATGTTGAATTTGGATGAAGAAAGAAAAACACAGAAACCCTCCCTAGAGCAACCACCTACACTGGAGCTAAAAACTTTACCAACCCACTTGAAGTACGTTTTCCATGGCCAGAATGAAACCTTACTAGTCGTCATATCCTCTACATTACCCGAAGAAAAATAAACTGTGCTGCTCAGTATTCTAAAGAAATATATTAAAGCAATTGGATGGATGCTCACAGACATTGGAGGTATTAGCCTGACGTATTGCATGCATCGAATTCGGCTTGAAGAAATCCAGAAAGGCTCGATAGAACCTCAATGTAGACTAAACCCTGCGGTGAAAGAGGTTGTTAAAAAAGAAATCATCAAATGGTTGGATGTCGGCATTATATACCCTATCACTGATAGCACATTGGTTAGCCCCGTGCAATGTGTTCCCAAGAAGGATGGGATGACAGTAGTCCCTAACCAAACAATAAGTTGATCCCCATGAGGACCGTCACAGGTTGGCTGATTTTACAAGAAACTCAACGTGGCGACAAAAAAAGATAATTTCCCTTTACCTTTCATTGATCAAATGCTCGACCGACTAGTGGGGAATGACTATTTTTGTTTCCTTGATGGGTACGTAGGCTATAACCAATTTATGATCGCACCAGAGGATCAAGAAAAAACCACGTTCACCTTCCATATGGAATGTTCGCCTTTCGTCACATGCCTTTTGAACTATGCAATGCGCCCAGCACGTTTCAAAGGTGTATGATGGCAATCTTCTCCGAGTACCTTCAAGACTTAGTTGAAATCTTTATGGATGATTTCTCAGTCTATGGGCAAACATATGAAATCTGTCTGGAAAACTTGGAGAGAATACTGAAAAGATGTGAAAAGACTAATCTAGTGTTGAACTGGGAAAAGTGCCATTTCATGGTTAAAGAAGGAAATTTGCTTGGGCATAAGATTTCAAAGAATGGGCTACAGGTGGATAAAGAAAAAATTGAAGCCATAGAAAAACTTCCACCTCTAGCAAATGTGAAAGCTTTAAAGAGTTTCTTAGGACACGCGGGGTTCTACAGAAGATTTGTTAAGGACTTCTCCAAAATAGGTCGACCGCTGAATGCATTGTTGGAAGCTGATAGACCTTTTGACTTTGATCCACACTGCCTTATCGCATCCAAAGTACTAAAGGACGCCTTGACTACAGTACAAATTCTGATCGCACCTGATTGGACAAAGCCATTCGAGCTAATGTGTGATGCCAGCGGATATGCGATGGGGGCAGTCTTGGCACAAAAAGTAAAGACAATGTTTCACCCCATCGCATATGCTAGCAAAACATTGAACTCCACGCAGGCAAATTACACCACCACTGAGAAGGAACTTTTAGTGGTAATTTTTGCCATTGATATGGAACTTTTAGTGGATTTTCTCGTACTCCAAAAATTTAATATGGAGATAATTGACCGAAAAGGAACAGAGAACCAGGTCGCTGACCATTTATTGAGGTTAGAAAATCCTGAAGTGGATCGCATCTAGTCGGAGGTGAATGCATCATTCCCTGAGGAGCCATTACTTAGGATTGAAGAACTACCCTAGTATGCAAATAATGTCAACTTCTTGGTCTGCAAACAATTTTCGGAAAACTACACATCCCATTAGAAAAAATGGTTGATTCATGAATGCAAATTCTACTACCTGAACGAGCCAAATCTCTACAAAAGAGGACCAAACCAGATATTGAGACTCTGTGTTCCAGAGACTTTTTTCCAGCGCATACTTTTTCAGTGTCATGAATCACCCTATGGGGGGTATTTCGGTGGACAGCGTACAGTGGCAAAAGTTTTGCAATGAGGGTCGAACACAGGGACTAAGGAAAATAGTATGCGATGGTAAATTTCGACTACTTTGCGGTAACAAATAAAATAATGCGTTGGTTGGTTGGTTGTTTGAAATATAAAAGCTATGCGGCGGATTTGAGAAAAGAGTTAATAATACGAAAGATGCGATGAGTATGTGGGGGATTGGGTTGAGAAGGGATTTAGCTAACATTTCCTAGGATTGCGTTCATGTTATGCGATCATGCTACATACATACAACAGTAAATCATCTCTCAATGCAAATGCCATGGCTTCTAGTTTTAGAACGCATGCGATGTATGTGAGGGTGTCTATAGGACCTATGTTTAAGCCTCTATTCTTGTCTATGCGATGATGAATGATAGACACATACATAAGGCGACCACATACTATCATAACCTATATCTACGGTACATGCGATGCATCTTGGCAAACAGAGCTTATCTCTAATCTCTATCTTTTGCTTATGCAGATCTAATCTTGCTTTCTCGATTCTAGATTCTAACTTAGCTCTCTCAAGTCTTAGGTTCTTTCTTTACACTCTCTCTCGAGTAGCTGTGAAGAGGTGATGGACGCAACATAAGACAAGATGATTGCATGCAATGAAGATCCTAGGTCCTATTAGCTACGTACTTCTCAACCCATTCGACAGTTTTAGCTACTGATGCGTATTTTAAAGAGAGTGAACAGATGTTGAAATGCAAGTTCAATTCTAAATATGAAATCGAAGTACATAATGACAATGTGAAATAAAGATAAAGAGCCTAGTAGCAATTTCTTGCTTCCCAAGGATTTTATATTGTTCTTCTTTACTCAGCTCAAAAGATATTCTTGGTCTCGCAAGAGTCGGCCCTCTCTCTATTTTCCATGCTTCGTGGCACCCTCTCGAGCTGACCAAAATGATCTTCTGACTTCTTTTCCCTTCTCTCGCTTCCGCCTTCTAAGTATAAGGAACGAAGAACAAAGGCTAACTATTATCTATATGGATCAGCTGGAATGAAAAACTGAACTCCTTCAACGGAGGTGGCCTTCAGTACTTATAGAGCTTCAAGGTGAAAAGATTTTTCTCTCTTATGATTGCACTGATGGGATGACATTAATTCTTTGTCTGATACACCAAATAATTGTTTTTGAAAAGTTGAGTATACTTGCTATAGTATGTCATTAACGGCTTGTCAACTTAATTCGGAATCGACCTTCATCAACTTTTTGTCCCATCATAATTTATTAAACTTTTATCCAGATGTGCCCACCTTGATGCAACAGCTCTATGCGGCCACCTTCTTGAGCAGATTTTCACAAACGCAAACGATCGCATAGCCTTACGGTCGCAATCTCTTATGCGTTCGGACGCTAATTTTCCTTTGATTACAATTTCGCTTTGCGTCAACACATTTTCTTACATAAAATACATAAGTTAGCTATTTTAATGTGATGGGCGCATGCGATCGCAATGTTGCAAACTTAATGCTTTTGGATGCAATATTATATATTTTTACCGCTTCAATCCATCATTGTTTTATAACTTTGCACTATAATAACGTACATTTCTACCCGTTATCACACCCCCAAATTTAAAACAATGCTTGTCCTCAAGCATAAACTAAAGATTTTCTTTAGAAAGTCAACCAACTTCTTCTTTCCTAGATTTCTCAAGGTTGCTTTATTCAAATCCTATGTACCAAAATCTCCTTAATTCTTATTCACGTATCTTCTTAAAATATTTCTAAAATTTAAGGACCACAAGTTTAACCTTCAAAAATACTTTACTTGTTTATAGGGCATCGCTTGATTTATTCCATAAAAACTTTTACAATTGGGGTATTTCCAAATGATTTTTATCCTTGCGTATTTTGGACATATTTTTTTCTATGACCTTGCACTGATCCAAGTGTCTAGTCTTCGTTTTTGGCTTGCCCCCACATGTGTCATGCGGACATCCAACTACGAGCAAGACGATCTTTCTCAGTCTAAACTCATGCCCATTTGGCAGCGGAGTTGCAATCATTTATTTATGCATTGATCACGATTTCTTCCTTCGTTTTGGCTTATCTCCACGTGTGTCATGCGGACATCCAACTACGAGTAGGATTCGATCGCAATGTTTTTTTTAGAACCTAAATATAGCAAGTTCGAAAAAGAATACCGCACCCCCAAATTTAAACTTGGCAATGTCTTCATTGCAGAAAGATTGAAAGAAGTCATGCAATACTCTTAGGAAGTTTCGTAAAGAGTCAGTTTGAAAGAAAGCTGGCAGACTACTAACTTCTAGAAATATTTCATGAGATGACTGTCCTAAAATTAAGTTAACTCTAGTATATACGAAAAAATATAGGCATGCATTTCATCATTGAAATCATAAATAGCAAAGAGAAATAATACGGCGGCTTACTAAAGTAATCAATGTTAAATGATTGCACCAACAAAAGAGGATGCGATGATAAAATTATCAAAGTTAAAATGATATGCGATAGAACGAAATTTGGAATAAAGAGGTCAAGGAAGGATACAACCCCCAAATTTGCTCTATCGCCCGCATTGTGTGTGAACGCATCCTTCTTTGCGGCGAACTGCTTTTCTTCGATTGCAGTGATGGAATAAAGTAGTTGTGTCTTTCGTGCGGCTCCTACGCAATCGTTCACCTCGATTGTTGCAAAGAAAACATCGAGAGGGTCAAATAACAGGCAAAGTTAATAAAATCGTTTACCACAATCGTTCAACACGATTGCAACGCCTTTTTTTCCGTAGAAATGCAAAAAGACAAATATACGATAACAGATAAAAGAAAGATAATGAGAGTTTGTGAATCATCGATAGGAAATAAGGATATTCCAAAAGGATTTCGTCCTTGGTGAGTTTGAGTCACATAGTAATGCAGGGACTGCTTATTTCAATCTGAGCTTTCTACGTCCAAGGCGGCTTCCTCTTCTTTTCTCGGTCTTCTTGGATCTTGACTCCTTTAATCCGGAGCTTTTCCCCATTGACGTTCATTATGATTTCCCTCTTGTGCACATCAATTTGAGCGCAACCGATTGAGATTAATGGTCGTCCCAATATGATGGGCGCATCTTCATCCGCTTTATAGTCCAAAATGATGAAGTCTGCCGGTAAGATGAATTTATTAATTGAGGTTGTGGCATCTTCGAACTCTCCTTTAGGAGGTATTCGAGATCTGTCTGCAAGCAAGAGAGTCTCCGTTGTGGGTGTTAGTTTGTCCATATTCAATCGTTTAAAGATTGACTACGGCATTAAGTTTATACTCACCCCAAGATCGCATAGTGCTTGACCAATGTAGACCCCTCCAATTGAGCATGGTATCGTGAAGCTTCCTAGGTCGCACATTTTTGCGGGATCATAGCATTTTGCATTATTGCCATTGTAGCGATCTTTTCTTCAGCATTTAGTTTCTTTTTCAATCTTTGCGGGAATGGTGGTGGTTGTACTTCTTCTATCTCATGTTTTAGAGGCTTGAAAGTGGACGCAACTTCTGGGTTCATCTTCTAGGGCTCTTCTGAATCATATGTCAACGGGTACTCGATCGTCACCGCATTTGAGTTGGTCGTGATGGGTTCTTCCCCTACTTCCGCTATCGTTTTTTTGCTTAGCAAGGAGACTACTAGGCATTGTTCCTTTCTTGTACCCTCAGAGTTGCAAGGGAGCTCAATTGAGCTCGGCAATGCTCCCTACAGTCTATTCTCGAGTTCACCCGCAATATGTCCCATCTGAATTTCAAGATTACGGATGGACGTTGCTTGATTCTAAAGTACTATTTCATTATTTTCAATGTATTTCTTCAGTAAACTCTCCAAGGATGAAGATTGCAGTGCCTGCGAACTATTGGCTTGGTTCTACGTTTGACCGTTTGTTCGCGGGAAAAATCCTAGTGGCCATTCCTTTTGTGCATTGGTTGAAAATTTTGCTGTTGATTTTTCCACGCAAAGTTAGGGTGGTTTCTCCACTCGGGGTTGTACGTATCAGAGACAGGGTTATTCTTTATGAAGCATACTAAATGCGGATTCCCTGGGCATTCTTCAATCGGATGTGCTTCTCCACAGATGACACAACTTGTGGTCGTTTGAGCAATTGCGTTGACCTGCCTTTTTTTCGTTCCCGTGATCTTGATTATGATGCTTGTTGGGGTTGATGCCCTAAAGTCTCGTGTCCTGTAGTTTGTAAACAGTATGTACGAACGCTTATGTTGTTAATATATGATATTTACTTCACATTTTGATTTTCGCTTAGTTAATTGTTTTATTTGCTTTACCACAAACTAATAAACATTAAATCCTTGGTTATCTGTATGTGACTCAAGCATGTGGTGACATATAAGTGGATCATGTCTTGAGTGATAACCAAAATGATCTGTAGTATATGGATATAGGAGGGAAACCTTATCTTGGTAACACTACGAACGCGACCCGCTTTGTGGAATGGTCACAAGTGTTGTAACTTGTCACAGATGGTCTGATCCTGATCATTCGTGTTGGGGACATGCGAGCGGGGGCGTCCTATACAAAGAGTTTGTATAAGACCTTACCACGAAGTGTTAACGTCTCGTTATATAACACCCTTCATGAAAGAGACTTCACTTCACTAGGATGACCATAGGTAACATGACCTCAATCCTCAGTGAGTTGGGAACTCGTGCCATTGAGGGCGGTCCTTTGATTTGTATGGGTGCGAGTAGCCTGGTCGCCAATTCAAACCTACCATTTTGGGGATTCGTCTAATTTGAGAGCTGGGAACTTAGCTACATAAGATGGAATTCACTCCTTTCCCGAGGCAGGGGTAAGTAGATAGATGTCTCCCTTAAGGGCTGATTCCGGGGCTTGAACGATGTGGTGCCACACACCTTCTCTTGGCCCGAGAGGTGTTCACACATAGTTGGACTATGTTGTATTGTTCATTAGAAGAATCAGTGGTACTTAAGGAGTGAGATGTAACTACAAGGGCAAAACGTTAAATTAGCCAGCTGTACTTACGAGCATCTGTGAAGGGTCATTGTACTCATGATTGGTTATATCCGATGGACACAGAAATATATCTATAGTAAGAAGGGTTCAGCTGTTGGTCTTTAGTGGAATCATTGATAGTTAACGGACTGTAGATCTCGTGACTAAAGAGTTTAGTCAGCTATTCATGTACCTTTGGAGCTTCGAGCCACAGGTCCATTAGGTCACCTTGGTAGCTTGGATAAAGTTGAGAACTAGTGTTTGCGTTAATTTGAAATGTTCAAATTGACATGAGGAAGTTCAATTATATATGATATAATTGGATTGGTTAATTATACATGATATAATTGGCTAAATGTATGAGATACATTATTTTGGAAATACTTAGATATAAATATGATTTATATCAAGTAGAGGAGAAAATACTATAGTAGATATATGATATCAAACTATAAGATATAAATTTAATATCATTATATTTATTTATTAAACAATTTCATTAATTATATGATAAATAACAAATTTTTCCACGTTCGGACATGGGAAGTGGACTGCGATGGTTATGGTAACCAGCGGATTAAAACAATGAAAATCGTTTTCATTTTTAATTAATTGTGCATTCGTATTATTGTTCGCACCCAAAAGATTCTGTGAAAGCGATCACGAGAGCCTATACGATAGAAACTCATCAGTCTAAACGATCGTCTGCCTCACGTTTTCTCCAAATGATCATACACGTTTTTACTAAACGATGGTTCGGTCTTTCATACACAATCGTGTAGCTCTATTATACGATAAGCATTTTCGCTATACGATAGCAGAGTTTCATCTCCCACTTGCTTATTGTCTACACGACGCGTTCTCCTCCGTCCTCTACTAAACTCACCAAAGTCCACTTTTTGGGTTTTTGGCATCGAGGATACCGAACTTTCTCTTGTGGTGGTGTCATCCCCGTGGCAATGTTCGTGTGCGTTCTGATCATTCTATTGCAGTCGACATACTCGCAAGGTGCTGGTAGATCTGTTGGAGGTTTTCCGCTGCATTAGGTTCAGAAGTGTAAAGGGAGTCTTTAACTAGTATGAACCCTTTTCTTGTTAATTACTATATTCTGAGCATGCCGATAATTAGTTTTATATGCATAATCATTTGTGTGGAATGTATGTGTTTTGTGTTTCAGTCATTGTAAAATCGGAGTAATCTAAACCCGCTCATGGAACTCTCGGTATGAGATCCTTCAATGACTTGTATCAAACTCATCATCGTGTTCATTTGGGTTTGTAGGGATGCGATGGCCCAATTATTTGCGTCACTATCTTTAATTCTTAATCTTTGATCGCTTTCTCGCCAGTCCTCGTGATTTTTTGAAATGTGATCAAGTATATTTTTGGCCTCGTCATACGTTTTATCGAGCAGACCACCAGCTGCTGCTGCGTTGGCAACCGTCTGCGGTGCTGGGTTCAGTTCTTTGTAGAAAATCTCCATCTGTAAACAATCTGGTAAGCCATTATGTGGGCAATCTCTTACCAGCCTCTTAAACCTCACCCAGGCATCGCTAAGCAATTCGTCAATATCCTGTTCAAAATTGGTGATCAACTTCCTTCTTCTGGCGTTCTTCGTCAGAGGGAAGTACTTCTTCATGAACTTCTCGACTACTTGTTCCCAAGATGTAATCTCCCCTGGTTCGAGAGAATAAGCCCATTTTCGTGCTTGGTCGCACAATGAAAACGGAAACAATGTTAATCGAACCTCCTTAGTGGAGATGTTAGAGAACAGAAACGTGTTGCAGATCTCAATGAAACTCCGAAGATGGGGCGTGCGGATCTTCGCCATGCATTCCACCAAACTGTCCGGCCGTTTGAATCATTTGCAACATAGCCAGTTTCATTTCAAACCTCGATCCATCCAACACTGGCCTCATGATTCCTGGGGAGAAATCATATAGTCTGGGCAACGCATAATCCCGAATGGGTCTATTGCGATCATTCGTAAGGAGGATGGGGTTGGCCATTATATTATTTGCGTTTGTGGCCCTCTCTTCCAGTTGTTCCACCATTCTTGGAGTTCTGTCTTCTTGTTGTTGGCGATTGTTTTTCAATATTCTTCGGAACGTTCTTTCAATCTCCGAATCTAATTCGCCAGAGATTGAAAGCTGCAAAGAAAACTAAAAAAAAAATTACCGTTATTGCCATAGTCCCCGACAATGGAGCCAAAAACTTGATCCGTTATTTTATGCAATGAAGTAATGGTCTAGAATGCGATGGTGGGATATGCGTTGTACATGCAAGTTTTCTCAGCAAGACCCAAGTATAAATCCTACTGAGTTGCCTTGTAAGTCCAAGGTCGAAGATAGGGACTAAGAAAAACAGTATGTGATGGTAAATTTCGACTACTTTGCGGTAACAAATAAAATGTATTTATAAAAAGTTTACAAACTACGAAATTACAAGGAGATTTAGGATACAAATCCCAACACACTCTTTAATTGATCTTCAAGCTTCCTTCAAGATTACAAACACCAGTTTACTTTTTATTTACAACTCCTTCTCAAACTCTATTTCTCTGTATTTCGATATACAAGCTTTATGCAAAACATTTATTTTCTTGCTTTTGCTTTTTATTACAGATAACTAGAAAAAGTGCTAAGTAATTCATTGTAACCATTTAACGACCACTAACTATTTTCTATTTTATTTGCTTTGACAGAAGCTAGAGATTTTTGTTCAACTTCATAACATCTTGCATGAAATTATTATTATTATTTAATCATTTTAGTACAAATTATTTTTTAGAGCTAAATTTAATATTTATGTACGAAGACTATGATTGAATAAATTTCAAAGTATGAGGACTAAAATGATATTTTAACAATTTTTAATAACGATTATAAAAATGAGAGATCAAACCTAAAAAAATCGACATTATCAGGAAGCGACTCATTGACGCTATAAGCATATTCCCATACACAAATACAAACACATAGATGGAAATGAGTCAAACCTCATTATCTTGAAAAATATGCTAGGCTTGGATGTACGAAATATCGAAGCACATCATATCATCAAGAAATTATATGGAAAAATGTTTTCATTTCTCGTGTTTGTGCGTGCATGCCTATTCCATTTTATTCCTTATTAGCTGAGCATGATTTTAAATGAAGTCTCTCTCCAAAAAAAGAACTTCTAAGATACATTATCTTAATGATCCCACATTGGTGATAAAAGATCTAATTACAGTGTCTTGAAGTGCTTAAGCTTACTCCCTTTTCAAAGTATTTTTTTAGGATTGTAAAGTGTATTGATGCAATGACAAACTATAAGTGTCATGAATATTTTTTATTACGACATTTTTAAGGAGTAATCCTCTTCCAAAATATATTTTGCCTCATTTCTTCTAAAGTTAATTAGGTCACATAAAACTATAAAACTCATAAGAAAAATTCTTACCTTGTTTCGAAACCTTTCGTGGTGACAAACTAATTAGTTCAAATAAAATTATGCTTTACTGTTGGGAACTTTAAATAAAAATGACAACATGCTCAGATATACACAAGAGAATCCAATAGAGATTTTTTTTTAAAAAAAAAAACTCAACCTAGAGCTATGCTATTCAATTTCCACAACGAACCTTAACATAGAACCAATCGTGGCTAATCATAATCTGCAATTCCACACCAATTAAAGCACATAATTATTAATTGTAAAAATATTCTGGTTACCCCAAAATTTTGAAACTATTTTTTTTTTCTCGAAACACATAATATTTTAAATAATCATAGGAGGGATGTACGTATGAGTAAAAAATCGCAGTACAATTCCAACTCAAACAAAAAAGATGTGCATGATTCTCAATGCATTAAAATAAAACACAGTTAGTGTGAGGCTAACTTAAGCATGCGTCTTAAAATCAAACGCCTTGTAAAAAATAATATCTTTTTTATTTTCGTGTAAATGCACATTATCGATAAGTAATAAGTAAGAGTAATCAGTATCATATCAAAGGAACATATATAATAAATTTTCAATAAATTAACAAGATTTTCCTCACAAAAGCAATCGATTTTAACCATAAAATAAGTTGAGAGATGATGATGATTGCGAAAGAAAGGCGAATGACAATAAAAATAGTAATTCAAACATGCATAATCAAATTTCCACAATAAACTAGGAAACATTACGAAAATCCACCCTTTTAACTAACTCCACTAGCTATGCATATTTAGAAAATTTCAGCAGCATAATAACCTAACCATAATAATTAACTTCCAATTTACATTGCACCTAATAAGTGAGATATGAAATTTTTACATAGAGACTTCCAACAAACAATCCAATCTGTCTCAAACCATAAATCAAGCTCATATTCAACTCATAAGATGTCCAGCAAACTTTGGCAAAGCATAACCAAAATCAATAAACTCTCAAAAGCTATAGAAAACAAGGTAAAGTCAGTTGCAATCGCCCAACTCTAGAGTCAAACAATAATTCAAAGTTCCAACTAGAACAACCTTTAACAAGAAATTAAATGGTTAAGTTCTCAAACTAAATAAACTCAAAGAAAATGACTAATGGCTTATCTTTATCATGTCTATCACGAAGGTTGTACTCCTCACCTTCACCTACAAAATTAGACGGCAAAGGGGGCAAGTAGAAAACATGTATGGTAAGTAACTCACACGTCAGGAACCGTCATACAATATACAAGGCACAGATCATGCTAAACGCAACAATAAAACATTGTCATTTTACATATATATTAACTACAATTAAAATAGGCTAGAACACATGAATTGACACACCATAGTATGCAACATCACACAACACATGGTTTACACGTCATGCCCTACTATCCGTACATGATTTACTCGTCATGCTTCACCACCTATACATGTTTTATGCATCATGCTCTACAACACATACATGATTTACATGTCATCCTTCTACAACCCAAACATGATTTAACCATCATACTCAACAATGTATTACATGATTTACAAGTCATGCTTCACAACCGATACATGATACTTATCACACAAACAAGTCACAATAATTCACAAATGATACAAAGAGAATAATCATCACATCAAATATCCAGCGTGCTTTTAGGATGCCCAACCATATAAATAGAATGTCATACAAAATCTTAAGAAGCATCCAAGCATACTTGGCCATTATAAAACAGCCATTTAAGAATCATTTCACATGAGCCATACAGTTACTTATACATAGTAGATATTTAAGAAGCACAGACACCGATACGCGGCATGGTGACACGGCGATACCGACACGGCGACACGCCAATTTTCAAAAAAGTAGGACACGACACGTCGGGGACACGTTATTTTTTTATTAAAAAAATTAAATATATGTCGTGAAATAAACATATTGGGAAATATTCCATTTAAAAACACCATTAATAACCATACAAGATACAATCACAACCATAGATAAGATGACTAACGTCCAATGTGGAGGTGTGGCCGGCGTGGAGTTTTGGGCGTGGAGGTGTGGCCGGCCGTCGATCGAGTGGGCGTGGAGGTGTGGCGTTTTGGGCGTGGGGATTCTAGGAGTTTTGATATTTTGAAGAAAAGAAAAGTGGAAAGGAATAATATATTTTGAGAAATTAAAATAAAAAACACAAAAATCTAAAAATTTTGGGCTTGGGCTGATGCTTTTGGGCTGCTAACTTTAGTTTTATAAGTTTTCATTATTTTTTCTTTTTAATTTTGCAGTGTCGTGTTCCAGAAGTGTCCCAATCGTGTCCCACCCGTGTCCTATCCGTGTCCTCGCCGTGTCGGAAATTTCAAAAAATAATAAAATATTCGACACGCTAGCTGGCGTATCGGTGTCGGACACCTGTCCGACATTGACACTTGGCCATCTTAAGAGTGTCGGTACTTTATAGGTAGATATAAACTACATAACAAAACAATAGACAAACAACCAAACCCACTACGCACAAAATATACTTACCTATTGTTTTTAGTGCTTCCTTGCTATTAGAAAGACTCCTGAAATTATTAAAACAAGATTTCAACGTTAGATCCCAATTAAAAAATTTAACTTGTGTCCCGAAGAATATTCAAAATGAATAAACAACCAAAACAACATTTAAGCATTAACTAAAAAATTCTGAACTAGTTTCAAATTACAAATAAAAAGTCTCCGAGAATTATAAAAAATTTACAGCACTTTAAATGAGTTCGAAGAGGTCTAAAGTAAGGTGTTACCTATTTGAACACACCAAACATATTTATTAATTCTTTAACCAATAAGTTATTTCTAAAGAAACGTTTGTATCATCTACATATGCAGGAAGATATGTCTACGAGAACATCCTGATCAATTAAATAAAATCTTATTAGATCCGCGTAATGTAGAGGTTAAGGTTGATGATGAGGATGTTGCCCTAATTTTGTTGACGTCTTTGACCCCATCGTATGAGACTTCCATTGACTCATATATTGGAGGGAAAGAAGCTCTGACCTTAAAAGATACAAAGTCTACGTTGCTTATGAGGGACGATCAGAATGCAAGAAGTTTAGGTACAGAAAGTCAGGCTTCTGGGTTAGCTACTACAAAGAGCAAGGGACATAGGAATTCTAGTAAGCAAAAGTCGAACCAGAATAATATATGTTCGAAGTCAAAGAGTTCTAAGTCAGATGATGTTTGTCGTAAAGAAAATGGGTATTGAAAAATCGAATGTCTTAAGATAAAAAGGTATTAGGAAAAGAAGGAAGAGAGTGACAAAAAGAAGCATTTGACTCTGTTGCATAAGTTGAGATTGATCCTAAAGAAGTCGAAGTCAATTCTGAAGAAGATCTAGCTTTAGTTGAGAATGAACATTCACATTCTGATGATAAATGGGTTCTTGATTCTAGGGCATCTTATCATATGTGCCCAAATAGAGAGTTGTTCTCAACATATCAATAAATAAACGGAGGAAATGTTAGCATGGCTAATGATGTTGTGTGCAAGATAGTTGAAATCGGCTCAGTTAAGAAATGAACACATAATTGTGTCTTCTACACTTTGAACAAGGTTAGACATGTTCCATTAATAACGAAGAGTTTGATATTTTTAGTGCACTCAATAGTAAGGGTTACAGTTTTAAAGGTAAAGGTGGAGCAATGTATGTCTACAAGGGTTTTGTGATAGTTCGGAAAGGCATAAAACATGGAACATTGTATTTCCTATCAAGTTCTACAATAACAAGTTATGTTGTTGTTTCATCGTTTGTCATTCACAAAGATGATATGAAAAAGTTATGGCATATGAGACTTGGTCATATGAATGAAAAAGGAATGCAAATTCTGTCAAAAAAGGATCTTCTATGTGGACACAAGGTGCAGGATTTTGAATTCTATGAACATTGTGTATTTGGGAAGCTTCATCGCAACAAGTTTCCAAGAGGTGTTCATTAAACAAAAAGGACACTTGATTATGTTCATTCAGTTGTTGGGGACCTTCCAGACTTGAATCTATTGGAGGTAGCATGTATTTTATGTTTATAATTGATGATTACTCAAGAATGACTTAGGTTTTTATGATGAAACATAAAAGTGAAGCCTTCAAAAATTTCAAGCAGTGGTAGATATTAATTTAAAAATCAAACTGCAAAGAAGATCAAAAGGTTGCGAACTGATAATGGTTTGAAATTCTGTGGATCTGAGTTCAATGAGTTTTGTAAAGCTGGGGGGATTGTTCACCATCACACTATCACAAATACTCCACAGTAAAATGGGGTTGTAGAATGTATGAACCAGATGTTGTTGGAGAGTGCAAGATGCATGCTCTCTAATGCAGGGTTGGCTAGAAGGTTTTGGGCAGAAGCAGTAAATACAGCATATTATCTTATCAACCGTGGACCTCACATAGATATTAATTGTAAAACACCTTACGAGGTGTGGTCGCCTGCAAATTATTCTTTATTAAGAGTATTTGGTTGTACTATCTACTATCATATTAATGAGGGCAAATTAGAATCGAGAGCTAAAAATGGTATATTTGGGGTTTTGGGGATGGAGTTAAGGGATATAAAGTATGGTCACCTTCTGAGAATAGAGTTATACTAAGTTGGAATGTGATATTTGATGAAAATTCTATGCTTAACTCAACTATGAAGCCTTTTGTGATGTATACTGATGTGGGAGAAAGTAATAATGTTGATAAACAGGTGGAGATGCAATTCACTTCAGCTGTGAATGAATTAAAACACAAGGTAGTGAAGATCAGCATGTTACTACAGAAACTAATATGCAACTAGAAACTGATGCGCCTGAAACATAAGAAATTGTCTTGCCTGAGAATTATAGCTCACAAATAGATCAACCGAGTATACGTGACAGAGCTAGAAGAGTTGGTGTTAGACCTCCTGTAAGGTATGATTTTAAAGACATGGTTACTTTTGCACTGCAGGTTGCTGAAGAGGTGGATCCTCATTAGCCATCTAAGTATATAGAAGCTGTCTCATATAGTGAGTCTACTCAATGGCTTGCTACTGTGGGGGATGAGATGGAATCTCTTAACAAAAGTCAAACTTGGGAATTAGTTAAACGACCTAAGGAGAGAAAATTTGTCATTTGTAAATGGGTCTTCAAGAAAAAGGAGGCAATATCATCTTCATAGGTCATTAAATATAAAGTTCGAGTTGTTGCTAGAAGGTTCACACAGAGTGAAGGAGTTGATTATAATGAGATCTTCTCACCAGTAGTCAGACATACTTCTATCAGGGTGTTATCAGCTATAGTAGCTCACCAGAATTTGGAACTTGAGTAATTAAATGTGAAGACAACTTTCTTACATGGAGAGTTGGAGGAAGAGATTTATATGACCCAGCCAGATGGGTTCCAGTGTCCAGGTAAAGAAGATTATGTTTGTAAGTTGTTGAAATCTTTATATGGGCTAAAACAGTCTCCAAGGTAATAGTACAGACGATTTGACAGCTATATGGTTGGACTTGGCCATAACAGGAATCCGTATGATTGTTGTGTATATCACAACAAAGCTAATGATGGTTTCATGATTTATTTATTTTTATATGTAGTTGATATGCTCATAGCTGCAAAATCCAAGTCTGGCATTCTTAAATGGATGAACCTTCTCAGTGCTGAGTTTGATATGAAGTATTTGGGTGCTGCTTAGAAAATTTTGAGTATGGAGATTCATAGGGATAGAGATAAAAATAAGCTCTTCTTGTCACATAAATGGTATATTTAGAAAATATTATCCAGATTTGTTATGTCATCAGCTAAGCCTATAGATACTCCTAGTGCTGCAAATGCTCGTTTCTCATAATTACTTTCATAACAGTCTAAAGTTGAGAAGCAGTATATGTCTCAAGTTTTTTATGCTAGTGTAGTGGGAAGTTTAATGTATTCTATGGTCTATACTATGTCTGATATTTACCATGTTGTTAATGTTGTCAGTAGGTTCATCGATCAACCTAGAAGGAGCATTGGCAAGTTGTTAAGAGGATATTTCGTTATCTTAGAGGTACATCTGATGTTTGTCTTGTTTATCGGAATGACACAAAGTGTTTGGTGACCAGTTATTCAGATTCTGACTATAATGGAAATGTTGACAGTAGGAGATCTATAACTGACTATGTGTTCACTTTGGGTGGTTCTGTTGTTAGTTGAAAGGCAATCTTACAGCCTATATTTACTGAAGACTTTACATCCACGGGAAGGGAAGATGATTTATTGAAGACTTTACAGAGATAAGTTTTTTTTTTCTTTTTATAGATCTTGTACAAGACATAATGAATTAATTTTCTTTTGATTTGTATGTAAGCTACATATATGATTATAAATCTTTTATGAAGTCTATTTGAAAATAAAAACTAGCCGTTGAGCTATTTGAGATTAAATTCTTTCAAAGTAAATTCAATCTCTTAAAAGAATGGGGGAAATACTAATCGAAAATGTAATTGGTTTCCTTATTGAACTTGGAAAACAACTCAATTTAAACTCTAAAACCTTAGAAAGATCTTAATTAAAAATCTCCTTTTTCCAATTTTTAAAGAAATTTAATTTAGTTCACCTAAGATTTTAAATTAAAATTTTATTTGTTTATTTAAATTACAGTAAACAATAGAAAAGTCCAATTAATTTAAAGTTTAGATCGAAAGGCATATAAATATAAAAATAGCTTGAATCTTGTAATGTGGGGCATTACAACTAACCTCAAAACTTTGATTTTGCTCATAAACTTCAATGTTATGTCTAGAATTAGCTCGAATCTCATATTTTACACAAAACAATCATTGGCCTTTTTTTTTTTTTTTTGGTTATAAGATTAGTAGTTTAAGCTTTCATTTGAATATATATATATATATATATAATGTACAAACGTACAGAGAGATAGAGAGAGATAGAGAGAGAGAGAGTCACCTCAGAGCTTTAGTTTTGCTCATCAACTTCAAAATTCTTGCTAGAATGAACTTGTGCTTCATTTTCCATCAATTGATCATTGGCCTATTTTTTGGCAAAAAAATATCAGTACCGATTCTTTCAAAAAAAAAAGAAGTTTGAGTGAGTGGGAGCAATAAACTCAAGGCTTTGATTTTGCTCATAAACTTCAAAATTCTATTTAAAATTAGCTTGCACCTCTTTTTCTACCCGACTTGTTTTGTTGGAAAGAAACTCTGGTCGTTGGAGGTAAATTGGAAAGATATTGTTAAGAAAGAGGCTCATTGTATTAGTGATCAATTCTCTTCTTCTTTTCGTTTTTTTTTTTTTTCTCTAATCTTTGTTGGTTTGAAGATATCACTGTCTAGATTTTTGCCAATACATTATGATTTAATGGTTACAAATTATAACTCTCAAGAATATTCTTTATCATTACACTTTTACTCCCATATTTTAGAATAATCTACAATATATTTCAAACATCTCCTAAAAGTAATTTCTTTAGATATTGGGCTTTGTTAAAATATATACCAACACTAATTAGTCTAAAAGGCTCTTGAAGTATCTACCATTGAACATAAAAATGTAAATTAGATTTTTTCTAGAAGTATGTTGTAATATATAAAATAAATATCTAAAAAAAGAAAAGATCTAGAAATATCACAGATTTTTTTAGATTCAAGGAATTCGAGAATTTCTTTAGGTAAGGATAATCTAAATACCTAGAATGCTTGTAGGATCCAAGAATAGCCTAGAATAATCCTTTTACTTGGGCTCCAAGGATCTAAAAGATTAAAATACTTTAGAACCGATAATGGGCTTGAGTTTTGCAATGAATACTTGGCAAATTTTCTAGTGACAATTGTATAACTAAGCATAGATTAGTGAGGTACACACCTCAACAAAATGGGGTTACTGGGAGGTTAAATAGTAATAGAAAGGGTTAGGTGTTTACTTTCTGATGCTATCTTATGATAAAATTATTGGGTAGAAGTTGCAGCCTATACTATGTATACTTTGAATAGGTACCCTCACACATCTTTATAGTTGCTTACCCTGACATCACCTTTAGGGAAGAAGAAATGTTTATACAAAAGGAGAAAAAGTTTGAAGATGAAGGTGAGTCATCCAATGTAGGAATTGAGGTGGAGTTACCCACTGAGCAACCAATAGAGTCTAGCCAATCTAGTGACACAGGAGAAACTGAGGAAGATGTAGGGGAACATGAGGAGACAGCAAGTGAGCAACTTGATTTAAGTTAGTATGTCTTAGCTAGGGATAAACAAAGAAGAACCATTACACCTCTAGGTATACTGAAATGAACTATATGAATCTGGTTTTAAATGCTGTTGTAGCTCTTACTAACCAAGAACCAACAACCTTTGAGAAAGCAATAAGTTATGCTAATGCAAGGGATTGGATAGAAGCTATGAATGAGGAGATGCATTCACTAAAGGTGAATGACACTTGGTCTTTAGTTCCTCTACCAAAGGGTTACAAACCTATTGCCTCTAAATGGGTTTTCAAACTTAAGGAAGGAGTATCCTATGATCAAAAGGCTAGGTATAAAGCTAGATTGGTTGCAAAGGGTTCACTCAAAGGGAAGGAATAGACTATTATGAGATTTTCTCTCTAGTTGTCAAATTGACTTCCATAAGACTTCTTCTATCCTTAATTGCTCAAAATAATTTAGAATTGTATCAACTAGATGTCAAAACTGATTTTCTTCATGGACATCTAGAGGAGACAATCTATATGAAGCAACCTAAAGGATTTGAAGTTAAAGGAAAAGAAAATCTCTATTGCTTATTCAACAAGTCTATCTATGAGTTAAAACAATCACCTAGGTTCTGGTACAAGAGATTCAATGACTATATTTCTAATATTGGATTCAAAAGAAGTTCATTTGACATATGTGTTTATGTAAATACAGGTTCTTACAAGGACAAGGTTTACATACTCATATATGTAGATGATATGTTGCTGGCAGGTACGTCCAAAGGAGATCTAACCTATGTTAAAAACCTCTTAAAAAGGGAGTTTGATATGAAGGACTTGGGAGACGCAAGCAAAGTCCTAGGAATAGAGATCCAAAGGAACAAAGAGGAGTCTATTCTAAGCATCAATCAGTCCAATTACTATGAGAAGATCCTTAAAAGATTCAACATGAATGATGTTAAACTTGTGAGCTTATCTATTGCTTAACACTTTAAGCTTTCTGCAGCTAATTCTCCTAAAGATTATGACCAAGAACATCAGGAACAAATGGCTGTCATACCCTATAGTCAAGCTTCGATTTGATCATTTTCACCTTCGAGTCGCACCGAGTATTGTTCAAGAATAATCGAGTAAGATCGAGTATTAGTTCAGTTGCCATCGAGTTCCATCGAGGATTTAACAGAGACTTGTCAGACGAAGAAGGGAATTCTCATTGAGCATTGAGTAGGAAGATGTTGAGCATCAAGTATCAATCATTGAGGATTTGGCATAATATTTCTTAGTCTTTTCCTTCATCTTTTAGGTGTTGATCTTGAGTATTTGGGTCTAGTGAAGAGTGGTTAACCCAACATTATCCTTGATAGATTAGGTAGAGACCCTTCTTGTCATTATTTCTTACATCTCTCAAACTGTCCCTTTTGTACTTGAGAAAGATCACCATCATTCTTCAATCCAATTTATCCATTCTCTACGATCTTACATGGTCTTGTGAGAACAAAGGAAAGTCTTCATCTTGATACTCCAATTGTTGTAGTTGCTTTTGTCAAGCAACTACAACAATACTAGCTAAATTAAATTTTTTGGCCTATTTTTCTCATATAATGCTAGCTAAATTAAGCTTTTGTTTGAATAGAGTGAGAGAAAGTGAGAGAGTAGTTAAACCTAAAAGATTTTATCATAATTAATTAGGTGGAACATCAACAACACATTCCTCGACATTCTTACCCATCATATTCCATTTATTTTTCCACAGACACTTGATTGAATTAGTAAATTCCTAATCTGATATGTCTGGCTTGTTATTCAGGAGGGTCCTTTTGAATTTTCATTAATTTGTTTTGTTTGGTTTTAAGTTGTTTGTTAGGGTTGGTTAGTTATTAGTTGGGTTCTTAGCTTGTTTACCATTGGTTGTTTTGTCTCAACGATGTTCTATAAATATTGGGATGCAACTCTTAATAAGAGATTAGCATTTTATTCAAATTCTGTCCTAATTGGTCTACACCCTAACCATTTAAAATAAAAGAATTACTTTAGTGCATTCTAGATTACACACATTATTTTGCAGTCCACTATGTTGTCGAACCACGATTTCTCATGTGATACACTTCTCTTTCGTTTTCTTATTCTTCTTTTTCAATTTTCATTTTTTTTAATTTTTTGAATTTTTTTTTCATATGTGCTTCAAGTAGTCTACACATTAAAAGATAGGTACACCCCTAGATATATCCAAGTATTACATCTAAAATTATGAATATAAAAAGATTTCATATACATACATATATATATATTGTAAAGTACCTCTTTCAGAAAGGTAGGACCCAGTTGACAATAAAGGTCGAAGAAATCACCCACAATCTTCATACAATTTTCGCTTATCCCTTGAAATAAAGATAAGTTTTTGTGTACTGCACCATCTGTCCTAGTTCCTTCCAGTTGTCGCACTTCATCTTTGCTATAAAAAGAGAAATGAGAAATAATCATAATTTTAATGGGTTTGGAAACAGCCTCTTCGATCATACCAAACTCGACTAAAAAATTTTCCTTTCTAATTTTGACTCACAAACAAAACATTTTGATGTCTTCCAGCATGAATTGCTTATTACAATCAAATTATGTCCATGTCAAATCCACTTTGTAGGCAAAGTTGGAGACCATTACTGTCCAAGATCAAAGCTAATGGTTTATTTTTTTCTCGAAGTCAAGGGGCTTTTGTTAAGATCACTTGATATCCAGGGTGCTCAATGATTTCCAAATCTGAACTCTCCATCGAGGATGAAGAATTCCATCGGAGCAAACCACAGTGGACCTGTGGAGATGATAGTATTGAAGTTTGTGCCATCACAAATTGCAACTTTCAATGGGTCACTTTTTTTCAGATTTTATCTTATCATTGGCAAACATGAGGGGGGAAATTGGATTTCAAAAACATAATTTGAACTTCGAAGTTCCATATCTATATCAAGTGGTTACTTTTTTCCACTGTCATGTTGTTTGTCGATTATAATGGAATTAACAGATAAAAGAAAACATAAAATGTAAAATGTATGTTAGCTACGTCCATGAGTAGGAGAATCATTTTCTTCGAAAGAATAATTCAAATTAAAGATCATATGTGCTTCTAGAGTTAGAAAGTTTATATAGTATACTTCTATAAACCATAGGGTCAAAATCATAAATAATATAAATGTCTTTGACAAAAACACAAGAATAATTAAATGAAGTTGTTTGTTAATATAGTAAAATTTAGATCCAGCTCTCAAAGTCTATTGGTGATAGAAGTTTAACAACTATAGAGTCTATCACTGATAGAATTCGTTGTTGGTAACAATAGATTTTTATCATTGATAGATTCATATCGATGATAGACTTCTATCATCAATAGCAAAATATATTTGTGATAGACTTTTATCATCGAGGATAAAGTTAGGAACTTTGCCTCGTCCCAAACAGACCCAAGACAAGATAACAAATAATCATAGGAGAGGCACTACTACAGAGTGGGTGAAGCATTGAACCATTTGGCCCGAAAGGCTCATTTAAGCTTCAAAGGCCAAGGTCAATGCAAACAAGTTTGCCCTTTTTGTGTGGCCTACCCTTTGGAAAAACACAATTCGAGCCTAATGGACCATTTGGCCCAAATGGCCCACCTCGGCCAACATACCCCATTTGGCTCTCTCTTGGAAGGCTCAATCAAACGTTCTGAAGCCCTATTGATAAAAAGATTTGAGAAAATCCTTGGTTTAGCCCCACTATATCTAGAACATGATAACTTCATATTAACTTAAGTTCATCCCTACCTAAATAAGCTTGCTTTAACCATTTTCTTGAAACTGACTTAAGCATCAAAAATTTTCTAGTAAGCACCACACCGATGTTTTATTATTATTTTTATGGAGGGGAACTCTTTCTCCCAAATTGCATATCCACATGTCAGTTTGATAACTTCATAAATGAGCTATCTTAGTGCCTCTAATCTTACGGGAGATTGTTAAGTAAGTTAATGAACTCTTGGCCAAATCAATGATGGCTAGTCATTATAGGAACAAGAGTTGTTCTGGTATTAATGACTTGTTAAGAATTTCTCAATTCAGAGGAGGGATAATTGACCCCCTTCGGCGGCTTTTATCCTAAGCCTTTGAAGCGACATTGCGAAACTAGATGTCACACGGGGTTCATATTAGTTTTGCTAAAACTTTATTGGATGTTGTTTTGTTTTACAACGGGTATTTGCTTAAAACCTAACGTAGGTCAATATATTTTTCTTTTCAGCAACTCGTTAGCATTTTCGTTTAGTGCTTTTCATATGACTGACTACATACAGTAAAAAGAATCGTGTGAACGTGGCAAACGACCTCGTATTCGTCATGGTTGAGGAATGTCCTCAAGTCCCGACCCTTGATGAACCGCGAAGTATTCGCAATGCATATGAGTTATGGATAATGGCTAATTTGTTAGCCCGACTTCACACTAACATAACTGATGTTTTGGCCAAAAGAGTTGAGAACATGGTCATTGCACGCGAGATCATGGACTCACTACAAGATTTGTTTGAATGTCAGTTCTTACTTTTCGAGCATAAAGGGATGGATGAAAAAACCAGTAGTATCAATTGTTCTGACACTGATCTCACTACTCTCCAAAAAAGGAGACAAGATAGTAAATCTAATTTATTGGTCTTGGAGATGTGTTTGGTAAAGAATGATGATTCTGCCTTGATCCTTGATTCGGGTTCTACCAATCATGTCAGTTCCTTTTACCAAGGATTTAGTTCCTGACAAACGTTGCCACAGGGAGAGATGACTCTACGAGTCGATACTGGTGAGGTTGTTTCAGTTGTTGCTATAGGCAAACTGAAGTTATTTGTTTACAAGAAACGTTATCTATTACTGGCTATACCGTCTCTTTTTCTGAGAATAAAGTATTTATTTTCAATAATGGAACGGAGATTGGTTATGGTTCAATGAAACTAACTTATATGTACTAAGGTCGTTAGTCATAAAAGCTTTGTTTAACATTGAAATGTTCAGTACGATCATAACAGCTAAAAGACCAAAGGTTTCTCCTAAGGAAAACACCCATCTTTGGCATCTTAGGTTAGGTCACATCAACCTCAATAAGATTAAGAAGTTGGTGAAAAGTGGACTTCTAACAAGTTTAGAAAGAAAACTCTTTGCCAGTATGTGAATCATGCCTCGAAGGCAAGATGACCAAACAACCTTTTATTGAAAAATGTTACATGGCCAAGGAAGCCTTAGAGCTTGTACATCCAGACCTCTGTGGTCCGATGAATTTTAGAGCTCGGGGTGGGTATGAATGTTTCATCTCTTTCATAGATCATTATTCTAGGTACGAGTATCTTTACCTAATGTAACGTGAGTCTGAAGCCCTTGACAAGTTCAAGGAGTATAAGGCTGTAGTTGAAAACTTTTTAGGTAAGAAGATAAAAATACTATAATCTGATCATAGTCGAGAGTATATGGACCTCATATTCAAGAATTGTATGATAAAACATGGGATTGCGTCCCAACTCTTAGTCTCTGGTACACCTCGGCAAAATGGTGTATCAGAAAGGAGAAACATAACCTTGTTGGACATTATTTGGTCTATGATGAGTTATGCTCATCTTCCAGACTCGTTTTAAGGTTTTGTAGTGGAGACTTCATGTTATATCCTGAATTGAAGGAACTCTTAATGAAGAGCATCCATGACCACGTTTGGATCTTTTCGATTTCATCATGACCAAAATACAACACATACATTCTAACATACAGTTATGCAAATATACACTAATTAAAGGCATTCTTTGAACACTAAAATATAAGAGAAAGTGCTCTCATACTAGTTGAAGACCCTCTTCAAGCTTTGGAACCCTTATGCAGCGAAAGACCTCTACGCGAACTCTATCGCCCAGCAAACAAGTCGATTGTAGTAGCACGAACAATCACGAACAATGGAATTCAGCGGGGACGACACCACCAAAATGGAGCCCTTGGTATTCTCGGAGTAAGAATCCAAAGAGTGGTCTTTGGTGAATTTATAGAGGTTGGAGAAAGAATTAATCATGTAGACAATAAGCAAGTGGGGGAAAAAAGGAGCTATCGTATAGCTAAGTGCTTATCGTTTAGAGGAAGCTAGATGATCATGTAGGTTTTACTAAGCGATCGTTTAATAAATGGTAGACGATAGTTTAGAGAACGCGACACACTATGCAATCGTTTAGGAACTAGCGTTCGATCATTTAGGTGCGAGGTGTGCGATTGTTTAGGTGATGAGCGACTATCGTATAGGCTCTCAAGCTATGCGATCATTACGTTTTCACACCGATGCCAATTTTTTCGCACTTTTACAAAATGAAACAAATTTTCATTTTATTCATTGGTTACCATAACTAAATGCGGCTGCTCCCACCAACCATGTGAAGTTTTAGGTCAATTATCATATAATTAACTAATTAATAATTAATGAATATAATCATATTATATTCTTACCCTAAAGTTTGATATCACATATCTACTATAGTGATTTCTCCTCCACGTGATATAAATTATATTTATATCTAATTTTCTCCAAAATAATGTATCTCATATATTTAGTTAATTATATCATATATAATCAAAAATTTCAATTATATCATATATAATCCAACTCCCTCTTGTCAATTTGAACATTTCAAACTGACCCAAACATTGATTCTCGAATTTATCCAAGCTACCCAGGGGAGCTAATGAACCTGTGGCTCGAAGCTCCAACGATCCGTGAATAGCTGACTAAACTCTTTAGCCACGAGATCCACACATCCGTTAACTATTAGGCATTCCACTAAAGAACAACAGCTAAACTCTCCTTACCATAAATATATTTTTGTGTCCATCGAATATAACCAATCATGAGTACGGTGAACCTTCACAGATGCTCATAAGCACAACTGGGCCAATTTACGTTTTGCCCCTATAGTTACATCTTACTCTTTAAGTACTACTAATTCCTCTAATGAACAATACAACATAGTCCAACTATATGTGAAAGCCTCTTGGGCCAAGAAGGTGTGTGGCATCGTTCAAGCCCTAGAATCAGCCCTTAAGGGAGCTATCTATCTACTTACCCCTACTTTGGGGAAGGAGTGAATTCCATCTTGTGTAGCTGAGTTCTCAACGCTCAGATCAAATGAATCCCCAAAATGGTAGGTTTGAATCGGCGACCTGGCCACTCACACCCATACAAATCAAATGACCGCCCTCAATGGCAGGCGTTCCTAACTCACCCAGGATTAAGATCATGTTACCTATGGTCATCCTAGTGAAGTGAAGTTATTGTCATGAATGGTGTTATATAACGAGATTTTAACACTTCGTGTTCAGGTCTTATACAAACTCTTTGTATAGAACACCCTCGCTCGCATGTCCCCTACACGAATGATCAGGATCAAACCATCTGTGACAAGTCACAACACTTGTGACCATTCCACAAAGCATGCCGCATCTGTAGCGTTACTAGGATAAGGTTTCCCTCCTTTATTCATATACTACAGACCATTTTGGTTATCACTCAAGACATGATCCACTTGTATGTTACCACATACATGCTTAAGTTACATACAGATAACCAGGGATTTTATGTTTATTGGTTTGTATTAAAGAAAATAAAACATACAACTGAGCAAAAAAACAAGATGTGCAGTAAATATCATATGTTATACAACACAAGCATTCATACAAACTGTATACAAACTACAGGACACGAGACTTTAGGGTATCAGCCCCAAAATGAACAACGTTCCTTCCAAAAGTGTTTCTAAAACACCTTTGGAGTTATGGAGAGGTTGTAAAGGTAGTTTATGCTACTTCAGAATTTAGGGCTGTCTGACACGTGCTAATGACTAACCCAAAGAAGTTGGAACCGCGTTCAATGGTTTGCCTCTTTGTAGGCTACCTCAAGGAAACAAGAGGTGGATACTTCCATGATCCGAGTGAGAACAAAGTGTTCATAAGCCACGAAGTAAGCTCTTTTGCGTGAGATCTCTAGTAAGACTGAGACTGTTGAGGGTTAAACAAAAGTTGTTGAACAAGCCGATAAATCAATAAGCATTGTTGAGGTCAAAACATTTAGTCAAGTAGCTCAAGAGTTGAGACTGCCTCGACATGGTAGGAGGGTTATGAACCCATCAGATCGCTACATGAGTTTGACTGAAGCCCAAAACATCATTTTGAATGATGGGGTCGAGGATCCATTGCCTTTTAAGAAAGCAATGGAGGATGTTGACAAAGATGAATGGGTTAAAGCCATGAACCAGGAAATGGAGTCTATGTACTTCAATAATGTTTGGGACCTTGTTGATCCACCTGATGGGGTAAGACCTATTGGCTGTAACTGGATCTACAAGCGAAAGAGAGGTGTAGATAGAAAGGTGCAAACCTTGAAGGCTAGACTCGTGGAAAAGGGTTATACCCAGGTTGAGGGAGTTGATTATGAGGAAACTTTTTCACCTATTGTCATGCTCAAGTCTATCTGGATTCTCCTGTCCACTGCCACATTTTTTATGATTATGAAATATGGAAAATAGATGTCAAGACTGCCTTTCTTGATGGTAATCTTGAAGACACCATCTATATGACTCAACCAGAGGGGTTAGTTTCAGATCAAGAGCAAAGAGTTTGCAAGCTTAATAGGTCCATTTATGGGCTGAAACAAGCATCTAGATCTTGGAACATCAGATTTGACACTGCGTTCAAGTCGTTTGGCTTTGATCAGAACGTCGATAAGTCTTGTGTATACAAGAAGATCATCAATTGCTTATTAAATGTTGATTAGGTACAGGATGCGGTATTCCAAGAGGGGTTTGTTACCCTTCAGGCATGGTATCATTTTTTCTAAGGATCAAAGTCTTAAGACACCTCAACAGGTTGAGGAGATGAGACAGATTCCCTATACTTTAGCTATAGGAAGCTTAATGTATGCAATGTTGTGTACCAAATCTGACATTTTCTATGTATTAGGGATTGTTAGTCGGTATCAGTCCAATGTAGGATTTGATCACTGGATGGCGGTTAAGACGATCCTCAAGTATCATCAGAGAATGAGGCACTATATACTCGTGTATGAAGATAAGGATCTGATCCTTACAGGATACACAAATTATGACTTTCAGGCCGATCGAGATTCTTGCAAATCAACATCGGGGTCAGTTTTCACTCTGAATGGAGGGGTTGTTGTCTAGCAAAACATTAAGCAAGGATCCATCACAGACTCCACTATGGAAGCCGAATACGTGCACCACTTGTGAAGCAACTAAGAAGGTTATTTGGCTAAAGGAAATTCCTTTCAGATTTGGAAAGTTGTTCCAATATGGATTTTCCAATCATTATGTTTATTGTGATAACAGCGGGGCTGTAGCAAATTCGAAGGAGCCTTGGAGTCATCGTCGGGTAAGCACATAAAGCAGAAATACCACTTGATCATCAACGTTGATGGGAAATTAGATGTCAATTACTCAACAACTAAAAATCCGTGATGCAATATGCAATGCAATGTCCATAATTATCATTGAATTAATCAATGCTG